>NC_042997.1:121937463-121967463 GCF_006345805.1 Octopus sinensis | reverse complement strand
GCGAAAGGCGGTGCTCCAGCATAGCCGCAGTTAAATGACTGTAGCAAGTGAAAGAATAAATGAATGTACAACATCAAATATTATGAATACATTTGAATTCAAACGTAACGACTCAATGGATATAAATGAATGAATTAATTAATTAATTAGCATTGGCTCTAATTGTTTCACTTCACATACAGTTTATATTACAAAACTTATATAATAATATAAGTTTACATCTTCTGTATCCGGGGTGGAAGATATTCAGATCAAAATGGACATTACAGAGTTTATATTTTGATCAGTTGGAATATTCCATCAGACTAATCAGATGAAAGCATGTCTCTAACTCGTTTGTTGGAGTATTTCAACTGACCAAAATGTAAAATTTATAACGTCCATTTTCATCTGAAGATCTTCCACTCATGATTCTCAAAATGCAAACTTATATTATTATTATGTATGTCTGGTAATACAAATTAGGTGTGAAGCGAAACAATTGTGGGCAATGTTAATTAAATAATAAAGTAATTTATATCCACTGAATCGCTTCATTTCAAAATTATTCATCATAACTGTCCGGATGTTTTGTTGCCACCTGTTACGTTCTTGTTCCATTTTTTTATTTTCTTTATATAGATATAGATATATAGATAGATAAAACTTACTTGGAAAAGGATGCGTGGCGTTCAATCAAATAATAATGTAAATAATACACATATGCATACATATGCATATGTCGGCACAGGACGTCATAAAACGTAAACAACATAAAATACGAATACATGGAATATGAACTTTTTTGCGAAAAACGAAAGAAACAAATGGAAATCAAGACAAGCAACATAAATCTATCTATCTATCTATCTATATCTATCTATCTATCTATCATCTATCTATCTATCTCTCTCTCTCTCTCTCTCTCTCTCTCTCTTCTCTCTCTCTCTATATATATATATATATATATATATATATATATATATATATATATATGTGTGGTGTGTGTATGTATGTATGTATATATGTAGGTATATATAGGTAGGTAGTGTACCTGCGTGTATGTGAACGTATTCGTATGTTTGTGCTTGAGTGTATGTATATATGAAGCGAATAAGGTTCTATTCTAGCAGAGAGAAGGAAAATAAGCTGAATTTATAGTATTCTTTTATTCTCACTAGCCTAAAGTACTTTAAGTATAGTCACCAAATGATGTTAAACTTGAAGCAATGATGCCTTAAAATCGCCTCAGTTCGAAAAATAAACGTGCTGCGAGAATCTTAAAGCATTAAACCTGGAGGAAGATAGGAAGGAAAAACGGGGATTTATATATAGTTGTTCCTTAAAAACTCTAATATCGCTGATATCAGTTCCCGAATTAGCCATGCCGTTGTAGGTCCGAATATCTCAAAAACCTCATGGAAAACCAGTCACATGTTCTGCAACAGACTCCGATTCAAAGTTCAACAGGTTTGCAATATCTTGTCAAAAGACTAAGAAATCTACATGAAATAGATATAGACGCATTCAAGAAGACACCTCGATAATCTGATAGGTGCAATTTCAGACAAATGAAGGGGACACAAGAAATTCAGGAAGAAAGACATTGGATTCCTCCATTCAGCAAAACTTAAGTACCGTCAAAGGGGTAGGAATTGCATATGCGGTGCTGCATCATGGCCACAGGTTTGAAATTTGAACTAGTAACAGAAAAAATGAAGAATAAAAGAATGTGTATGTATTAGTATGTATATAACGAAGCATTGGCGCAAAACAGTGTTTAGGTATATGCAGATTTTAGGTTAACTGAAATATGTTTTTAGCATATGTTTGCTGAAAAGCAAATATACTACAGTTACTGTGGTGAAAACACCCAGGTCGTTCAGTGTCGCTGTCTGTTAGGAATCCCAAACATCAATTCTTCGAGTTTTTTTACTCTTATCAATGAGTTGTACTTTATATGTAAAGCTCGCAGCTTTTTCAAGTTCGTTCAGAGTTAACTGTTAAAGGTACATCTCATTGACAAAGGTAAAAAAACATCGATGTCTGGGATTCCTAACAGACGGCGACACTGAATGAACTGGATGTTTTCACACCTTTTTCCCATAAGAGACACTTTTCTCTCCACGGTATCTGCAGTGTATTTGCCTTTGGCAGTTGAAATATGTAAAAAACATATTTGAACTAACCTAAATTCTGCTAATATTTATATATGCATAAATAATTTTACACATATACATACAAACGTACGTACGTACGTACATACTTACATACATACAAACATACACACACACACACGCACACACAAACACACACAAATATATATATATATATATATATATATATATATATATATGTAAGAAAGATTCTGTCTGTTTGTCTCATAAAACATAATTGAGACACCATCTCGTTTATAAGCATGGATGTTTTGTGCACTTTCACAATTTAACTGTGGTGATGATAATGATGATGATGATGTGACAAGAGCTGAAGTGCCAAAATTTTCAAAGAATCGACACCTTTTAATCTCTCTCCCCCTTTCTCTCTCTATTTATCTTTCTGTCTTTCTGTTTGGCCGGAAATTGTCCTTGGCGAGATTGGTCAGCATTCAAGACAATGACAAACACCACACCATGTATATTCATTCATTTATTTATTCAAGGATGGTCTATTCTGCTCAATTAAACACTGTCAATCGCTCTTTCTCTCTCTCTCTCTAATGAATTCCACAATTAAAAAAATTCTAGGGTCAACACGTTCATCTAAAAATTCTTCAAGTTGATGCCCCAGCATGGCCACAATCTAATGTCTGTCTGTCTCTCCGTTCAGATGTAGACATAGAAATTTCTTTCTCAAAACCAGAGACAAGCTGACAGTGAAGTCATACGCACACAGACACATATTCACAGCGAAACGAAAATCATCTACACACCGACAAAAAAAAAAAAGCCACACAACGCCTTGCTCTGCATTCCTGTAATATATCATCGGAATTTCAGTAAAAGAAAATTACTCCATTCAGTATTTGTAAATTCATGTCACTATTACTTACTGGTATTCACACATCACTTGTACTTTCATTTCACTACAACTTACTGGCATTCCTTATCAAAAATATTTTCTGCATAATCTATAAAACTAAATTTACTTAAGTGAAAGTGTAATACTCCAGTTACCTATACTGATACAGCGTGAAAGTATGTCTTGGCTCATAAGGGGAAGCGAACAGCACGAAATACTTATATATAAGTCTTTTATATAAGCGTAAGAGTGGCTGTGTGGTGAGTAGCTTGCTTATCAAACACATAGTTATGGGTTCAGTCCCACTGCGTGGTACCTTGGGGAAGTGTCTTCTACAATAGCCTCGGGCCGACCAAAGACTTGTGAGTGGGTTTGGTAAACGGAAACTGAAAGAGACCCGTCGTATATATATATATATATTATATATATATATATATATGTAAACAGTAAAAAGTAAATACAAACAATGACAAGAACATCAAACACCAAGGAGACGACACAAGAACCACAGGACGGGACATTCGAAGCCCTCAGTCGTCAGTCAAGAACCAGATCATCTTCGCAATTTCGGCTGATTAATCTTGAGATTACTCCGATCTGGGCAGCCCCCAAGGGAAATCTAAGCCAAGCGCATTAGATCCCTTGGAAGAAAGCTTCGAATGTATACAACACAAGGACGGAAAACGAACGATGTACACGAATAAAAATACAGAATACGTGACAACAATAAGGAAAGCACGAATAAGAATACAAAAACGTAAAAACAATAACGGTAAGGATAAAAAACAAAACAAAACCAGGACGTAGGACAAGGGTCTTTCGACAGGACGAGTTGAGTTGGGGCTGGCTTATGGAGTTGTGCCTTATGGCCGCGGGAGACGAACAAAAACGTGTTGCTTCGACGACTGCTGGAACGAAAAGGGCGCCCAGCAGTGGCTAGCGGTCACGTGAGGACAAAAGACAGGAGAAAGGGACAGATGAAGAGAGAGAGAAGGTGGACGAGGGAGGAGAAGAAAGAGACAGATCGAGGGGAGTGGAGGTAAGAGAGATAGAGAAACGTAGGATGGGGGGGGGATGGAGAGAGAAAGAAAGAAAGAAGGAAAGAAGGGAGGAGGAGAGAGAGAGAGAGAGAAAGAGACAGATCAAGAGTCGTATCAATGCTAGAGAAAAAATACTTAACGTATAAGGACAGAATTGTGGATATAATAAATAGGGAATAAATCCAAATATACAAGGAAAAATCAGATTTAAGATTGAATCCAATTTTATAGTAAAATATTATATTATATTAAATTAGAGACAAAACCACTATTATGCAAATCAAACAAAGAATACATAAAATAATTTATATAAATTAAAATTTAACATATGAATGTGCTGACACGAAACGATCGTAGTGGTTATTCATATGTTAAATTTTAATTTATATAAATTATTTTATGTATTGGCTTAAGTCTTTCTTTGTTTGATTTGCATAATAGTGGTTTTGTCTCTAATTTAATATTATATATATATATATATATATATATATAATGTGTGTGTGTGTGTATGTTTGTGTGTCAGTGTTTTGTCCCCAACATCGCTTGACAACCTATGCTGGGGTGTTTACGTCCCCGTAACCTAGCGGTTCAGGAAAACAGACCGCTAGAATAAGTACTACGCTTACAAAGAATAAGTCTTGGGGTTGATTTGCTTGACTAAAGGTGGTGCTCCAACATGGCCACAGTCAAATGACTGAAACAAAATATAGGAAATATATCAATTACATTGGACATCAAGTATATAACAGTTCATACGGTGTGCATATGTATGTGTGTTTGTTATTGTGTGTGCGCGCGCACACATATGAGAGTCTATTCCAATAAGAGTGTCTATCAAAATACAATGCAATATATATATATAATATATATATATATATAAATCTGCTAGCGAAAAAAATGTACTAAACAAATATATAAAGTGTACATCATGTGATCGTTATATGTTTATTTGTTATTTCAGTTTCAAGTACAAAGTCTCGATATTCATAAATAGAAGCTCCTATTTTGATTTTGCTTGAATCTCACCAATAGAATATTGTCTGTTAATTGCATAATTTATATTACCAAAGACATTTCATAAAAGAATGGTTTCCATAGAGAATATTTGTGGCAATTCTTACCAAGAGAAAGATATTTTGGTTAATAATTCATTAGCAGTGGTGAAGGAAGCTAAGTTTAAATTTATATTTAATACAGATGTATGTATTCGTTGGGACACTTCCTATACAATTTCTTTTCTGCCCCTAGTAACCATAATTATTGACATGTGCGTAGATGCATGTATACACACATATGTACTCTCACACATGTACTCACAAACACACACACACACACACACACACACACACACACACACACACACACACACACACACACACATACACACACATATATATATATCGAAATCTATGCATGAACGTTTTATGTACATACATTGACATAGACTATATTTGTAAATATACTTAGTAGTAGTAGTAGTAGTAATAATAATAATAATAATAATAATAATAATAATAATAATAATAATAACAATAATAATAATATTAATAACAAAAGTTTGATGCGATCCTCTACAACTGTTTCAGAGGCGTTCTTTATTGGTGATCAAAAGTGTTACATCATGCAAAAAAGCTATAAAAATGTTTTCTTCAGGTGAATAAGGGAATAAAGATAAAAATTTACAATTAAGACGAAGCTGATTTAACCAACCTAATTGAAAATCTTATTTTATGTGTGTATATATATATATATATATATATATATAGATAGATAGATACATACATACATACATACATACATACATACATACATACATACATATATACATACATGCATACATACATAGACACACTTACCCATTAGGTATTTTTTGCCGAACCACTTGTTACAGGGATGTAAACAAGCCTATACCGGCTGTCAAGTGGTGGGGGAACACAAATATAAAATATACACACAGAGACATATAAAGCACACATGCAAATCCACACACACAAACACGCGACAGGCTTCTATACTCTTTTCGTGAACCTCGTTTACTCACAAGGCATTGGTCAGTCCAAGATTATAGTAAAAATCACTTTCCCGAATTGCCGCTCAGCGGGACCGAACCTGAACTAAATAATTACAAAACAAGCTTCTATCCCCCAATACTATATTTACGCGTAATTAATTGGCTTCTAAATAAATATTCGGTCATGAATTTAACTTGGAGTTAATTTATAGTTGTAGATACTGTACTGATGAACAACATATTTTCACTCCACTGTATTACTTAAAATACAACAATTGTGTCCGCTCTTTCTATATAAAACAAGAAACAAAATGTAATTTGTTTCTATCTGTATTTCAGATGTCTTATATCGGTAAAGAAGTTTGTTAAGAGGTGGCTAGGGGAATTATATCATCCATTTATCTCTCGATGAAATGTTACTTGTGTCTTACTCCATATTTAATCTTGACACAACTCAAAGAAACCGACGTCAAGAGGCAGACATGTTGCTCTATAATAATTTATTGCAAAAGTTAATATTTCATCTCATATGAATACATACGCGATTGCATCGTAAAATATACTTAAAGTGAAAAGAATTCAGTGAGAATTGAAAGACAAAGCAATATTTCTGAGACATTACAGAACCTTTGCCATAGACAATTATTAAATTCCACGGTGAATTTGAGATGAAGACAAAACTATTACAGTGAAGGAAAAAATATAAGTTTCAGATAATGTATTCACAGACGAAGGGATAATTAGCACAAATTTAGAGACAAATATAATCAGATTTATTTTTTATCATAAGTAAATGTGCAAGCTCGTTATATTATAGAATTTTCTCAAACTTTATTTATCATTCAGAGTAGACAAAAATATGTGCTAATGCATGGGTTGATATCTTCCCATATACAGAGCGATTTTGCATATATGTATATTTAACTACCAGACTTCAAATTAATAAAAATTAAAACTAGTATAGCATTAATACGTAATGTATAACATGAGTATACGTACAGATATAAGTATACAGATAAACGCACGCATTTCATAAAATAAAGATTTGTATATTTTCTCCGGAAGTCTCTGCAGAATCTTATGGAAATAAAAACATACACAATGAGGAACAAATTTATATGAAATCGTAAAAACTATGATTATAGAATGAGTAAACAATATCCAAAAAGATGAAATAAAACACAAAATATCGGTTTCGAATTTTGACACAATTTAAGCAATTTTGTAGGAGGGGTGATTCAATGATATCGATCCCAATGCTCGATTTGTACTTATTTTATCGACCCTCAAATGATGAGAGGGAAAAGTGATCTCGATGAAATTTGAACTCAGAACGTAAAGTCCAATGAAATGCCGAAGTGCTAATGATTTTGCGTGCTCGGTACATTAAAAAGGTACAAATATTAAGATCCAAATTGGTTAGAATTTAAATAATAGTTATTTATAAGGGTATGAAATGGACCACTTGGATCTGTATACTAAGTGTGTGGAAGAAATATTTGTGTATACATAAGTTATTTTAGTCAGAGAGTAGCCATCCTCATCCATCATTATTATTTATATATATTTGTTTATATATTTACCATTAGAGACTCGGTAGATTCTGCAAAAATGTGTGTTCTTTTTCCTATTATTATCATTACTATTAATAACCGATGGCGACATCCATGTAATTAACTAGGCCTTTCCCTCCAAATTTCTGGGCTTGTGCTTATAGGATAAATTATTAAGCTGGCAGAATCGTTAGCGCATCGGGCCAAATGCTTAGCGGTATTTCGTTTGACGCTACGTTTTGTGTTCAAGTTCCAAAGATTTCGAGGTTGATAAATTAAGTACCAGTGAAATTCTGGGTCGATGTAATCGACTGCTCTCCTCCCCCAATATTTCAGACCTTGTGATTATAGTAGAAAGGGTTATTATTATTGTTTTGCAATAAATATTCTTTTCTACTCTAGGACCAAAATTTTGGAGGTAGATCGATCGACTCCAGTACGCAAATGGTACTTAATCTATCGACCGCGAAAGGATAAAAGGCAATGTCGAGCTCGGCGGAATTTGAACTCAGAAGATAATGACAGGCGAAATACCTATTTCTTTATTACCCACAAAGGGGGCTAAACGCAGGAGAGGACAAACAAGGACAGACAAATGCATTAAGTCGATTATATCGACTCCAGTACGTAACTGGTACTTATTTAATCGACCACGAAAGGATGAAAGGCAAAGTCGACTTCGACGGAATTTGAACTCAGAACGTAGCGGCAGACGAAATACTTATTTCTTTATAACCCACAAGGAGCTAAACAGAGGACAAACAAGGACAGACGAACGGATTAAGTCGATTATATCGACCCCAGTGTGTAACTGATACTTATTTTATCGAGCCTGAAAGGATGAAAGGCAAAGTCGACCTCGGCGGAATTTGAACTCAGAACGTAGCGGCAGACGAAATACTGCTAAGCATTTCACCCGGCGTGCTAACGTTTCTGCCAGCTTGCCGCCTTAATTTTACAACAAATATTATAATACAAAACTAAAAAATTTACTTCAGTTTCAGACTTTTTGTATGTACCACTACTTATCTTATCAGATTTGAAGTTTTACTTTCAATCGCTAATCAATCTTGAATACTGGGTAAGTAACCTAAATATGATATATGAAAGTGTAAAATAATATACCAATAAATACACACGCACGCACGCATATGATGCGTGTATGTGTGGGAAAAGTGGAGCGCTGCTTTGCGTTCTGTGGTGTGTGAAATTACATTTAAAAATCTACAAATGAATAACTCGCTAGTTAATATTATAATATCGGGTATTTTTGCAAAAATAAAATACATTAGTCAGTTTGCCAATTATAATATGGACCGGCTGTGTTATTCGCGTTATATAATTCAAATTTAAAGTTTCTTACATGTTATAATTAGAAGGTTTTGTTCTCTGATGTTTTCCAATCATAATTAATTAGAACTGAAAACTATAAATTTTATTATCGTTAAACCAACTATTACATTATATATATATATAAGATGAAAAATGTAATAGCATAAAAAAATATACCTCAGGGATTTTATAATATAGACATGCGTAATCGGTCAAACTTGCATGGCTAAGTTAAATTTTGTGTGGGCTGAGTTTCGAATGCCGTTATTTGACCAGTTACATCTATTAGATAACACATAAATACCAAATATCTATGTAGAAGTCACTTATCTTGCTCAATATTCTATCAATTGTAATTCTATAAATGCATTTCCCTGTTTATATATATATATATATATGTATGTATGTATATATATATAATCAAAATAAGCAACAAGGATATCCTTGTTGCTTATTTTGATTGTAACCACCCCATTTGATTTATATGGATAATACCATACCAAATTCTGGTGCGTTTAACTTAAGTGCCATAGTCATCTGAATCTAAATTTTTGCTGAACTATATATATATATATATATATATATATATATATATACACGCATACAGAGAGAGATACTCTTAACTTAATGCGCTGTGCGACTACAGCGCATATACATATATAAAAGATATTACTGAATCTTGAGTGAGCGGGCTGCACCAGATGTATAATGCAAGAAAACATAAATTTGCATGCGTAATCAAGAAGCAGACAGTGAAAGAATTTGGGAAAGAGATGGAGAAGGAAATAAAAATGATAAGAAGAGAAAGTGGAAAGTGTCAGGTGGAAGGAAACATTTCTTTTTTCTTCTTCCTTTCAGACCGAATTTCCCTCTTCTTAACTTCCTGTCTCTGTATGCAACCCCAAGTTGTCTTGCCTTCTCCTTCAATTTCAACAATTCGTTCAAACACAGATTGCGTACGACACTACTGCCTCTGAAGAAGGGCACTGTTCGAAATGTTGTGCAATCAACCTCCCCTTCCCGTGAATCAACTGATCTATACCGTGAGATAATATGTACATATGTTAACCTGTATCACCATATATTCATGCACATTCATAAACATAAGTACATATACAAACATGAAGACACGGTCACATGTAGATACAACCATACATATCCATATATATATACATATAGAGATATTTCCTGGGTGTTGGAGTGAGTATAATTTTATTGGCTCATTAACATTCTTGGAGGATTGGAAACAAAGGGAATGAAAAGAAACTATTGATTATTGGAAAATACTTAATTTTTTAAAATGACAAATGCTCGATATGTCGCTACTCTATGCGTAGGTATGTGTGTGTGTGTGTGTGTGTATGTGTGTGTGTGTGTCGGTGTGTGTTTGTGTGTGTATGTCTGTTTAAGCAGGGTGTGGGCAAAAGTAAGCATACAGTAGCTTTATGTGAGTGGAATGTTCTATTCAATTCCCTCTTACTTTTTGGGGAAAATAATTCTGTTTCTATGTTCTTTTGCGTGAAGTCATATAATTCTTATCCTATAAAAGAAATAGAGAAATGAATATAACATTTCACTTAGATTAAGCAACAGTATACCTGCTTTTCCTCAGCCCTGTATAAATACACACACTCTCACACATTCACACAAAGTCTCACATATACACATTCATTTAATATTGTAGGTGAAAAGCCACAACACTTTCAATTTCGAAATCCTATTGGTGTGTAACTCCATTAAAAAGAAGACATTGACATTTCTGCAAGAAAAGAATTCATATTGTCATGGAATAATTATATTTTGATCTAGCATCACCCGTCAAATCATTGCTCCCTCATTGTATTCGTAGGAAGTAAAAAATGTAAAACAAATAAATATATAACATTGAGTTTGAGTTATTCAGAGTATTTTGCTTGAATGTACTTTCCACAATAAAGGAAGAACAAGAAGAGAAACACGGGTGAAGAGCAAATACATCGAAAGGATGATGCTATTAATAAATTTCATAGTGTATTTAGTTACTTTAATTTAGATTATTATTAAAATACAGCACGCGTTGTTCGAACATGCTTTGCATTCGTTATTAAGTTCGAACATGTTTGCATTTGTCATTAAGTTCGGACATGTTTTGCATTCGTTATTAAGTTTGAACATTTTTTGCATCCGTTGTTAAATTCGAACATGTTTTGCATTCGTTATTAAGTTCAAATATGTTTTGCATTCGTTATTAAGTTCAAATATGTTTTGCATTCGTTAAGTTCGAACATGTTTTACATTCGTTATTAAGTTCGAACATGTTTTGCATTCGTTATTAAATTCGAACATGTTTTGCATTCGTTATTAAGTTCGAATATGTTTTGCATTCGTTATTAAATTCGAACATGTTTTGCATTCGTTATTAAGTTCAAATATGTTTTGCATTCGTTATTAAGTTCGAACATGTTTTACATTCGTTATTAAGTTCGAACATGTTTTGCATTCGTTATTAAGTTCGAACATGTTTTGCATTCGTTATTAAGTTCGAACATGTTTTGGATTCGTTATTAAGTTCGAACATGTTTTGCATTCGTTATTAAGTTCGAACATGTTTTGCATTCGTTATTAAGTTCGAAAATGTTTTGCATTCGTTATTAAGTTCGAACATGTTTTGCATTCGTTGTTAAGTTCGAGCATGTTTTGCATTCGTTATTAAGTCCGAACATGTTTTGCATTCGTTAATTTACATATGTTACTGTAAAGAAGGATTCCTTCCACTCAAAATGTTAAAACCCCATAACGAATGAGTCAAAGTTAAATCAATTAAAATAGTGAAATATTAACCAGAGTACTTATTTCTTCGATATTTATTTATTGAATGGAATAGTGACATTGCCGGCCACAGGTCAACTCGAAGAATTATTTTCATAGGTGTTATGAGAAACAGACATACCAACAGAAGCTACTCAATTTTTTTTTAATCTCCCCGCCAACATTTTCTTTTAACACAACATGCATCACATTTGGAGTTATTCTCGGCAGAATTTGCCAGCTACATCAACGCAGTTATTTCTCTATCGTGAACTTTACCAGTTTCTTACCATTCTCTGGAGACTCTACCTTATGTTCCAGTTCTTTTATCAATGTTGTGCAAATTTTAACAATTTTTTGTCCTTACCTTACTCCACAGAATTTACACATATTACCTTTTTTTTCTCTCAAACTTTTCTTTTAAACCCATTTGCCTTTGTGAAAACATGAAAGACAACTTCCCTATTGATCCCACCATCTCAAATATTTCACCGATATCTTTATTCTGTCACGCTATCACACCGTCTCATCTCCTTACGCGTTCACACCAACCACAAAATGACTACACACCAACAGCTGCTCCCACCAACACAACTATACTTCCACTTTTGAATATCTCTATACACATACGCCACTCTGCCACACACAAACCGCTTCTTTTTTATATCTACTTCCAGAAAGGATACATATTTATATTTGCATTTACACACCCACATTTTGTTCCCATCCTAACCCCTTAGAACGGAAGTTCCACCTGGATTTTTGTACTCAAATTTGAATTACTTCAGTCTACTGGCAACCGATAAATTGCCTTGTTAGCTCAAGCTCAATGGAAGGGTATATAATGATTGCTGTCAGAAGAGATATACGCCTGCTGTATTCCGTGTCCGCCACCTAAACTCAAATGTATTCTAACCTCATCAAATTGGTTACCTCACCACGTGTAATTGTTGCGACTGAACACGAGAACTAACCGGCTCACAACTTGTCTAACGTGCTACATGCTGTATCTAATACACTTAATGTCACTGATATATCGCGTCGTGTTTGAGGTTGTCAGAGTGAGGAACACAAATCTCTACTACTCTGTATAGATTTACTGCTAACAGAATTCCGTTCAGTATGATAGCGAAAACAACGAATGGAGATTTAAAATTTTCCAAAAGGAAGCAATTTTAGATTTCTTTGAAATTATTTCTAGTTTGTATTCTAGCATCTGGTTACGAAGACACCTGCGAAACCTTAAACAATGAGAATCTTAATTAAAGTGTTAATAAATACAAACAAATGTACAAACAAATTTCTTCATTCATTAGTCTGTATCTACACACACACACACACACACACACACACATACACACACACACACACACTCACACGCATATACGCGGAGAAGCGTATATACATAAGGAGCATTGAGCGAAATATTTCTTCCAGTTGCATAATTGCAAATATTCATTTTGATATTTCACAGAAAAGAACAGAAAAACAAAATATCATTTTTCCATTTATTATCTATGACTATACTGAGATTATGCATACAAGTAAATCTTTAATTTTCATAATACTTTTTGGATAAGACAATTCGGAATAAATTCAAGTATTTTTGTTAAACTGAATAAGATATTTGTTTTAATCTATTCACGAAGAGAAGATTCTTTTAACTACAGACAAGGAAAAAATGTTTCTTTCAGTCGTGAAAATGACAATAGAATTACAATGGACGCCTACGCATTTATGCAAAATATTTCTGATGAACAGTGTTACCAAAATCGATCTAGATAATTACTGTTTGATTTGAGATTTGAATAAAAATTATAATCAGTGGGAATAACAGTAATATTTCGCATTTCATTACGTACATACATAAAGACACGTGTACGTAATTGTGGACGCGTATGTGGGTTTGAGTATACACCCACCCACACACACACACACACACACACACATATATATATATATATATATATATATATATGGATAAATAGATAAATAGATTAGATAGACGCACACGTGTGGTGTGAGTGTATATACATGCACACATACATGCATATATATGTGTATATATATATATATATATATATATATATATGGCTATGTGCTGATATATGTGTGTGTGTGTGTGTGCGCGCGCGCGGCTATGTGTGTAGATGCATATATATATGTGTGTGTTTAGGCACACGTAATAATTATATGAAACTGAATTTCTTTGACTTGTAGCTCTGAATCTCTTTTCTTGCTCTTCAAAATATTAATGAATGCCAATTTAGTAGCAAAACCATTAGAAATATTATCGAGATATGATTTGTTATTAGCACATCGATATTTTATTCGTTGTTAAATTATTGTTTGGATATAGTATGCGCTTACACATTTTCATAACAATCTTCATTATCTTCAACAGTTTTATTTCTTCAGAATCATGTGCAAAAGAACATTGTCAAAGTCTAGCGAGATTTTAATACAGATTTAATGGCAAAGAGCATACGATTGTTTACGGAATTAAGGGATTACATTTAATGAAATAACAAATAGATTATGTACAAAAAAAAAAAACACATTCTTTTGCACTCAATTAATATCCATATTATTCCCTGCAAAAAGTCAGCTCTTCATTTGATAAAAATTACATTACCGCACAGCACTCATCTGTAGTCCATTCCTTTCACTGTAGGTGTTACTCTATTTTTCGGTTTTTGTGCCTCCCTCTTTCTCATACTAATTTTGGTGTTAGACTAAGAGAAAGGTCGTAATGAGCCACTCACATCTTCGCTTTCTTCATATATGCCAAATAGTAGATCGAGGCGCTTTCGGCTTTTACTCCCTGACTGAATTATGTGCTAACCAGAGTTAGCACATACACGTGCTCTCTGTATGTGTATATTTGTATGTATGTATGTAAGTACATAATTCCATGATTAATGGTTATGGCTTAAATGATTGGGCGTATATATACTCTCTCTTTTACTTGTTTCAGTCATTTGACTGCGGCCATGCTGTAGCATCACCTTTAGTCGAGCAAATACTTATTCTTTGTAAGCCTAGTACTTATTTTATCGGTCTCTTGCTGAACCGCTAAGTTACGGGGACGTAAACATACCAGCATCTGTTGTCAAGCGATGTTGGGGGAACAAACACAGACACAAACACACACACACATATATATATATATACATATATACGACGGGCTTTTCTTCAATTTCCATCTACCAAATCCACTCACAAGGCTTTGGTAGGCCCGAGGCTATAGTAAAAGTCACTTCCCCAAAGTGCCACGCAGTGGGTCTGAACCCGGAACCATTTGGCTGGTAAGCAAGCTACTTTATTTCATAAATTTGTCATATATACAGTACAAAGAGCTTTGCAGGCTGGACAAACACATTAATGAATGAAATGAATTATAATGAATAGATGAGAGATGAAACCCAACGCCCGCCGATTGGATTTTTCTCGAAAACATATTTTCTTTTTTTTTTTAAATCAATATAAGGTTTCAAGCCTTTTACAAGGAGGAGGCACTAAAACCTCTTACTTAACATATTTTCATTTTTCTTTCTTAAAACACAAAATTGAGGTTATAAACCACTACAAAATAGTCCAATAAGGTGAGGTTTCAAACTCTGTAACGAGGGTTTTTCACCTCCTACTCTTCGATATATCCAGCGATATATTCATCATTATCTTCAATGCCGCTTGAGTTCCTGCATCCCGCCATTTCCCATGCCTCACTCATGTAGGACATGTAAGTCGTGTAAGGGCCACCCGGCCATATGCGACACTCCTCCCCAAATCCTTTAAGCCTTTCCCACAAGGGAAGCCTTATGACCTCCACAGCTATCTGCGGAGGCCATTCGGGATCCCATGTGAAGGGCATATCTATTGTTTCTTTATGTTCTTCTACTATTTTTTCCACCTCCCCACCCTTGTAGAAAAAGATAATCAATTGATCAACTTTAAGGGTGGGGGTGGTTTCTTCCACCGTGGGTGGCGCAACTTCGGGGCATGCAGTCGGTACATCATCTCTCTGCTGAGATGACCCGTTCTTCTTCTTTCTTTTTTTTCTTTTATTCCTGGCTTCGGGAGATTGGAGCTCTTCCGCCTTGTCCGGAGACTCTCCCCCGCCTCCCGAAGCCTTAGGTTCCTTCGGCGGGCAACTATTGTTGCCCGCCTTCTTCATTTTTAATCCTTTTTTAGTTAAGGAGGCTGAAGCCTCCTCGACCATATCCACCTCTCCCTTTGACCGGGTAGGGGAGGTGGCATCTGGCGACTGTTTCAGGACATTACCATGGTCCTGGGGGCAGTTCCTTTTAATGTGGCCTGGCTGGAGGCATGAGGCCACTTTCGGGGACGTCCCTCAAGTATCACCGGATACCTGCAGCCAGCCATTTTCAAGAAATCTGGAAAAACCAGTTCTGTAACGGCCGATGGGGTCCACAGGGCCAAAATCGCTTTTGACCCTTCCCAATCGACCGCCGGCAATACCCTTACATTTAAGAGCCTGGGCCCGCCATCCCCAAGTCCCCGTCGGATGGTATCTTCAATCCAACCCGCTTCGGTGCCCGGGGGGAGCCCAGATACCCAGGCTCGTATTAATTTTCTTCCATAATATGACGGAAGAAACAAAATTTCCTTGCCTTCTAAAGGGTGACTCGAAAACTGGCGAGCCTTTTCCCCGTTGTCAAACAGCAACCATACGGTCTATTTTGCCGAACCGCTAAGTTACGGGGACGTAAACACACCAGCATCGGTTGTCAAGCAATATAGGGGGGACAAACACAGACACTAAAACATATACACACACGTACAAATATATATATATACATATATACGACGAGCTTCTTTTCAGTTTCCGTTTACCAAATCCACTAAGAAGGCTTTGGTCGGCCCGAGGCTATAGTAAAAGACACTTGCCCAAGGTGCTATGCAGTGGAACTGAACCCGGAACCATGTGGTTGGTAAACAAGCTACTTACCACACAGCTACTACTACGCCTTCTTTTGCAAACTATATTTATTTCTTTATTGACCACTGGGGGCTAAACAAAGAGGGGACAAACAAGGAAAGACAAAGGGACTATGTCGATTACATCGACTACAGTGCGTAACTGGTACTTATATAATCGACCCCGAAAGGAGAATGAAAAGTCGACCTAAGCGGAATTTGAACTCAGAATGTAACGGCAGACGAAATACCGTTAATCATTTCGCCCTGCTTGCTAACGATTCTGCCAGCTCGCTGCCCTAAACTATATTGAAAACTATATTGCAAACCATATTGAAAAACATATTTTCGGAGAAAATTGAGGATAGCATTTGAAAAGCATTACCTTCCCATTTTCGTAGCTCGATTGTTTCATTTGTAATATTGTAATTAGTCGTGATGACGTGAAGCTGGCAGAATCGTTAGCACGCTGAGCTTTACGCTTAGCGGCATTCTGCCCGTCTTTACGTTCTGAGTTCAAAATCCTGCCATGGTCGACTTTGCCTTTCATCCTTTCGGGGTCGATAAAATAAGTAACAGTTGGACGCTGGACACGATGTAATCGAATTACCCCACTTCACTGAATTCGCTGGTCTGGTGCCAATATTTGAAACCAATATTGTAATTAATTGTAATGAAGGTGACTTTTAATGAAAAGTTTAATCGTATTTGGAAGCAAATTAAGAATTTAATGTTCACTGATGCAACGCTTGTGAGGGAAACCATTACATATTTAGCAACTTCGGGATCGATAAATTAAATAGCAGTTACGTACTGGGGTCGATGTAATCGACTTAATCCGTTTGTGTGTCCTTGTTTGTCCCCTCTATGTTTAGCCCCTTGTGGGTAGTAAAAAAAAATAGTCTTTACATATTTAGCAACATGAAAAAGGATAGACACTTAGCTAACGTTGTCCTAGCTAAAAAAAAAAAAATACAAGGATTTTCCAAGCAGGAATAACTCAGATCCGATATCAACCCGTTTCTGCTTCACATCCGCATATGCAACTGTAATATACATTACTGTCCAACAAAGTTATTATTTCTGCATTATGAAGGGTTTATTTTTATGAAATAAAAGCGTGCTCTTTGGGAATGTCAGCAAAAATATTTATATCATGTACAATAAGACACACACACATACGAGGAGAAGCAGAAGAAGTAGAAGAAGAAGAATTACTACAAAGAAAATATTAAATACATAATAATAATAATTGACATCTACAGTTTAAAATTTGTCTTCCTTCCACGTCAATTTTTGCAAGTCATTTTAAACGTACACACATTTGTTTATTTTTCTATAGTATTTATTTACAGTGCCATTCATCTAATTATATACTTTTACTCGATTTACAGATTACATAGAATGTTGCTTCCGGCCCTTTCTTAGAATTTTGAAGGATATTTTACTAGATTTTGAGTGTTATATTTAATACAGTATCCAATAATCAGTCTCTGCTGTACAATTATATTTCATAGGTCGCCAGCATAGTTTTCCCTGCTAATTATATCAGCAGTCTACTTAATGATTTAACCCATCTATGATTACAGAAGACTTCGAAACTTTTCAACACGAAGATTGGCACTGGAGTCAGAAGACTTCAGTAACTATCATTACTATCATTATACATAATTGCTTATGGCTATACTTCATTAAAGACGACTATTATATCACCGACATTTATTCAAAGAAAGGCTTTACAATTGATTGTAGACAAAGAATATTAATTTCAGTCAGTAACAGTTGCGTTTGATCTCATAGATTTTAGTATTTTTTCTGTGCTAAAATGTTAATTTCTTTATTTCTAGTGCCAGAGGAAAAATCTCAATTAGCAACATAGTTCGTAAAAATATGCTTTGCGCAGATGGTTCCACTTTGCAGAAACAAGATCAATTAAAAGATTGAACATATTTCTTGCATCCCAGTTAGTGAAACAAAATAAGAAATTGCATCAACTTTAGAGAAACACACACACGATATATATATATATATATATGTGTGCGTGTGTGTGTGTGTGTGTGTGTGTAGATAGATAGATAGGTGAGAGACCATAAAATTTGAAACTATTATGTATAATTTAATGTTCTATTTTCAAATACTTGTAGATGTATAATTATCTTATTAAGGTTAATTTGCTTTATTTATTGCATGTAGTACTGTGCAATATAAAAATTCAGGAAGGAAATCAGCTGCCAACTAAATGAATGTATTGTTACATAGATATAACATCATAAGAAATCAATCGTCCCATGTTACGATGTTAGGAAGAGGGTATAAAATATACTCCTAGTCTTATCTTATGCATCAAGATACCCATTTGTTTTAAACCCGATGGGATAATGTATCGTTGTTCTGAAAACACTGGATAAGAAAAATATAGTACATTCGCTAGAGAAAGACAAAAGAATAGAAAATGTGTTAAGGTTGCTTTGGTTGTGTATCGAAGTATCCATGCCCGATATTCGACTTCCAGTGAGCAATAAGCGCGTGCATTTATTGCAATTTCACCTGCTTCTTTATGAAACAATTCAAAGAACATATAAAATCGTCATACAGGATTTCTCTGTGTGTTTTAGAAGACCGATGAATATAATTATATATCACCAACTGTTGAAGTTTATATTTCTTACAGAATTATTCTGTATTATTACTTTACTATGTGAGCTTTATCATTTGGTAGTGTAATGAAAGCTATTTCAAGCCATCTCTAATTAAATGTTAATGATAGTTCCCCATATTTTTACAATAACAAATATTTACATGTACACGAGAAAATAACTCAAAATTTTATATTTCTATGAGATATTCCAAAATTGGAAATGAAAATGCATAGGAATGTCTCACTGTCATAATTCCCTTCTCTTGATAAAAGAAAAAAATGGTAACAATTTAATTTGGAATTCAATGAAATTCTAATACATTTTACTAAAAATACATGTATACCTTGATACCACTTTTTGAAGCAAAACCGAGATGGTTTATTTTTCAGACAAGTTGTATCTAGGAAAACCCATTTCTTGTTTAACGGTAAATACCTACATATCTAATGTAATCTTATCAAAGCTCATACTATATATTTTTTATTATGCTCTATCTAGGGCATTAGTATCCAATGTGTTTATTCCTCCTTCTAGGTAAGAGGATGTAATTTAAGTGAGAAGATGCTAGCATTTCATGTGACCAAGTATAAGTACCTCGTTGACATACGCAGAGATGAGATAGACTGTTTACGTACGAGCTACATCTAAATTGATATAGGGCGGATGACACAATATACTCTGAAATGCAGGCAAGTGTTGACTTTTCAGTATGCCAGGAAATAGCGGCCACTACTTCTTATAGGGTAGTGATAGAAGGAATTGTTCCTCTGTAGGTATCAATTATAATATATTATATTCATACACATAGAATTATTTGCCATTGAAACATTATTTCGAACTATTACTAAGAACTGTCATTGATATTGAATTAGTGAGTAGTTGAAACACATTTCATTGGACTACCGAATGATTACACCAACAAAAAAGAACAAAAAATAGGTAATATATTTCAACGGATAGTGAGATATGCTTTTATTTACTGGCCATTTAAACGTATCAGTAAATCTTGCCTGACTATTTTATGTGTATGTGTCTTGACATTTTTATGTGGTTTGTTGGCGAGACACTGAGAAACCGAAGCTGAACCGATATAATCCAGGATGGAACTAATATTTCATTTTAGCATTTTTAATGTTAATGTTCTGGATTGCGTGTACCATTAATGGGTTTGAGCTTCACAGTGTCGTTTACATTTTGCATTTCTACAACATATAATGTAAATGTTGTTGGTATTTTCTACTAAATTACACAAATTATGGTCTGCTGTGTATGTGAATGATGTTCAGTGTGATGATTGTTTCTTTCTAATATTAGAGAGCACTCATAAGACACAGCAGGGATTTGAGAACTGATAGTTTTAGAGTATTATTTGAAGTCGCTTTCTTAGGTGTGAGGTTGAAATAATTATGCAGCTGTGGCATGGAAATTGTTGGAAGATATGAATGCAATATCTCTACGTATGCTTTGTGTGTGATTCTGCAAGTATCTAATTGTAAGTGGAGAAGAATGGCTGAGAAGATATCTCAAAGTGTTAAACAGATTAGAAAGTTGTAGATTCAAGATATCATGCTATTTTACTTTAATTTAGAGCAAGGGATTCTTGTGCTGCCATAAAATAGCTACTTTCATTCGTTTATGGTTTTAAACCAAATATAATCACTTTTTCATTTCCATTCAAGTATCATAGTTTTCATTGTACAGATCGACACATACGTCTTAACCCTTCTGTATATAACCAGTGCTCATATTTACATATAACTATAGAGAAGTTCGCGTATGAACTTTTCTATGCAATAGTACACTCATAAGTGTGCATTGTTTACTAAGCTACTTACACTGCATTGCCCACCTAGTATAAGCTATACACAATTGTCAAAGAACACGAAAACATATTTTACTAATGATAAAGCACAGTCGAAACAAATATACAACTGACATAGCACATACCCTACACAACCGACGAAATTCGAAAATAATACAAGAAAGAAATCGATATACAGTTGTTGCAGTAAAACACATTTATGCGATAATAAATGAAAATGGTTCGCTGGCGTAAAATAGTTGAAAATATTATGACGATGATCATGATGATGACGGCGACCGTAACCACGATATATTATGATGATGATGATGACGATGACCTAGGAACATTTAACATGCAACGACACTCCTTGACTTCTCCGAACAGAATCCAATAGCAAAGAATCAAAAAGCCAACGAAACAGATCAAGAAAATACAGTGATCAAAATGCTAAAGGATAATTAATAAGATCGGTAAAGAAAAATAATCTTGATCATTGTCTCATATAATTAAAGTATTAAAATTGTTCATAGCAGTTGGCGATATGACACTTTGTGTGAACAATGAATCGCAGCACGATTCATATTAACATTCGAATGAAGCCTTTTCACCACTAAAAAGATTATAACACTCACATACACACAAAAATCATGCAGTTCAACCCAAGGTGGAACGAGGAATTCGTATTGTGAATTCTATGCATAAAAAGTACTAATGATTGATACACGCAAAAGTTGTCATCACCAGTAATAATAAACTTGCTCCTGGTGTAAACAACAATATACTAAATATTGGATGTTAATTTTCAAGACCCGCAAATTAGAGGGAAATGTCATAAGATGTTATAAAAATACAGCAGTATAACAAAAGCGAGCACAAATTTCAATGAAAATATGTGGAAGACTTAAAAATAGAAAATTGTAAAGATATCATGCATCAGATGGAAGTCTAAACCTGAACATATTTAAATAATTAAAATCAATATATCTTAGTATCGGCCAGCAAAACTGGAAGTACCAAGATATAAGCAATACAAAACTCGAAGTCGCATACAAAACACGAATAATTTTTTTTTTTTTTTGGTTTTGAAGGAGGGCAACAAGTACAAAGCAGAGACTGAAATGTCAGAGTTATAACGAGAAAAGAGAGAAACAGTTGCAGGAGTCAAGAAAATGTCTTAAATGTAATTTATTGATAGAACTACAGAATGTCCCGTTAAAGAAAGGCAAAGGAAACAGCGACTGAGTCCATGAGCTAGAAAACTCATATATATTTCTTTACTGCCCACAGGGAGGCTAAACATAGAGGGGACAAATAAGGACAGACAAAGGTATTAAGTCGATTACATCAACCCCAGTGCGTAACTGGTACTTAATTTATGGACCCCAAAAGGATGAAAGGCAAAGTCGACCTCGGCGGAATTTGAACTCAGAAAGTAACGGCAGACAAAATACCTATTTCTTTACTACCTGCAAGGGGATAAACACAGAGAGGACAAACAAGGACAGACAAACGAATTAAGTTGATTTTATCGAACCCAGTGCGTAACTGGTACTTATTTAATCGACCCCGAAAGGATGAAAGGCAAAGTCGACCTCGGCGGAATTTGAACTTAGAATGTAACGCAGACGAAATACCGCTAAGCATTTCGCCCGGCGTGCTAACGATTTTGCCAGCTCGCCGCCCTTGAGCTAGAAAACTCATATAGACAGAGACGAATAACATAGCTGGGTGGTGAGGGAGCTAGCAGATCACCCGGTGCGACACTTTTATGAGGGCAGCACTTTTGGATCAGGTGTATAAGCCTGTATGGACTTGGGTAACTCGAAAGGGTTGCAGCAAACTCAATTACAACACCGGGCGGAACATATTCTTGCTACGCTATTGACAAAGACAAAAGAAATTCCAACAACAGAGAAGCGCATGTAGCAAAGCTTAGGATGTAAGATTATTCATTGTGGCACAAAATTAATGTCATCCGTTTGCAAAATGTATGATATGAACAGAATGCATCAAATAAATGCAGAAAGTGTTGAGAAGATGCGGAAACATTTAATCACGTTGTCTCTGGCTTCCAGAGTCTTAGTTAAGACAGGAGTCATCTTCAAGCATCACAGATTTCGAGCACACATGTACTGGAAGTTACCTCGCCTTAATGAAATGTTTAACAGTTCATATATCATGTTTAAGTGCGGCACTTTCAATAAACTTAAGTATGGAACGCCATTCAAGACATAATTGAAATATTTCAGTTAACACAACATTGTTATGAAAGTCTAGGAATTTGTACGTTAAAAAAAGAATTATGAGTATCTACGGAACGTGCAATTCTCATTTAAACCGCTATAGAACTGTTAGACTGTAAGACGAAACGCCTTCTGATTATTAGTTACGGCTCTTGAGGATCTGAGCATAAATAACATCAAGGTTCTTGTAGAATCGTTAGAACGTCGGAGAAAATGATTTACACTATTTCTTTTGGCTCCCTCTGTTCTGAGTTAAAATTCTGTCCTGTTCCACAGTACGTATTACCTCTCAGGAGAAAATATCTAGTACCACACTAATTGATGTAATCGATTAAACATCTACCTTCCAAAGTACTAGCCTTGTGCCTATGCTAGAAATCTTCATCAGTAGTAGTAGTAGTAGTAGTAGTAGTAGTAGTAGTAGTAGTAGTAGTAGTAGCAGCAGCAGCAGTATCAGTTCTAGTATTGTCGTTCTTAGTGTCGAGTAAACTAATGGAGAATAAACAAATGCACTAAGTCGCATACCTTGATTCTAGAACCGTAAAATAGAAAATTGGTTATTGGTGATCGACAATATATTTTCCAAATTGTATTAAGTGTTAGGTTCGATACAATAGATCAAATGCACAAAAAAGATATTCCCCAACATGTTTGCACACCAGCCACTAAAACCTTGACAGATGTAGCTGCAAAATGTTAATTAGTCTGAGAATAATGCTAATTGTATGACTTTAATAGAATTATAAAGTATTTTAAAATTGTTCGAATGATAATGGCATTTGTACTATTGTTCTTGGATAATAATAATATATATATATATATATATTTTCCGTCTGGGACTGTAAATTACAAATCACACATATACTTCTCTTACATAATAAGGTTGAAATTTTTTGGTTTCTTTCAGTAAAATAATGTAATCAATGCCAGTAGTTCCGCTACTAAACATTGATTGCAGAAATATATTATAAAACCTATACGGAAGAATAATATTATTTTAAAAATTTCAATTCCTATGGTATATTAAAATCTTTATACGGATGAGGAACATTTATCCTTTTATTGGTTTCAGCCAGAAGCTATGGCCATAGTAGATCAACACCTTTCAATGTGTTTGGGTGTTTTTTCTGTATTGTTTTTGGTGAAACAGCTAGTTGGACGGAGCTGCTTTTTGTGCCTCGTGCCGTAATGTGTCTTCGTATGGTATTACAGATAAAAATTTGTTCAGAGGCATTGTGAAGACCTACACATCTACACCTCGTTAATCTCTGAGATTGATCGTTAGAATGTCGAACAATTGCGAACCCTTGAAACCTAAAATGATGTTGAGAGTCTTTATTCGGGATCGCGAAGACGAGATCTTTGGTAATATACGGTAACGTCCAACTAACACAAAACCGCGCCTTATTTGAAATTAATTAAAATCTATTTAAACGAAAATTACACTTTCGACCGGAGTTAAATAATTTAGTCAGCGTTTGTAAACACAACAATAATCTCGAAATTACATCGCAGTCCTTAACACATATATCACTGTATAAATAAATTAGTCTCATGTGAATGGTGTTCTTATTTCATCATTCTACTTCGATTTCTTTGATTAAATTTGCTTAACGACATTCTCCTTATATAGAGAGATATTGGATTAGATTTACCAATATTTATGTAAATTGGTATTAGTGCCTTACCAAACACAATTAGCAAAATCTATCAAATTTTCTTCCCAAACCTGAAATATATTCCTTAGTATGAAGAAGTATTTTGTGCTTGTATCTTCAATACTATACAAATACACAATATATAAACATGGCACACACTGGTGTAAGCTGTGGCTTTCTGCCAAATTTCGTCTTTTCTATTAAAATGTTTGTCTCATTTCTTGGCTTGCTATCTTTATATGACTTAGTTTTCACTCATTGAACATATCTCTTTATCTCCAGCGTTCTGTTTTCTCATTTCATCTTATATTGGAATTAATTTGCCGGAGACTTCCATTTCCTTCCTGCCTAGAGAATTGCTGAGAAATTGTAAATTGTAGCTGTAGTCTATTTTCGAACGAAAAGACCGAAGACGAAAACAACATATGTGGAATTGGTTATTAGGAACCTACACCTACTGACCTTCAAGTTTTAGGTCTATATAAATGTTAGGTTTTGTAAAACCAAGCAATACTAAACAATTACATTGTTTCATGTAAAATGTAAGGTCCTATTATTTGTAACATATAATGTGTGACTTCTGAGAGATATGTTTACCCGGAACGAAATCATGTGATTCCGGATGAAAAATTTTCAGTTAGATGGAAATAGAAAATCACAATTATTGTATTTTTCATGTTATCATCGTACACCATAACTGCACAGCAATCCATCCATCCATCTTTCCGCCTACACACACTCACACATATTGTTATCTAAATATATACCTATACATCACAATGGGCATGACTTTGACAACAAATCCGATTTCTAGTTCGGTTTCCAAACCCTCTTTCATGGCTTATTCATTTGTTCGTTCATTGGTGTTAATACTTTTTTCAGTAGATCAATAAAAGGGAACTTAAGACAGTAGTCGTGAAGCGTCAACTGCTAATAATATATATATATATATATATATATATATATATATATATATATATATATATATATATATATATATACATATATATACACACATATATATGATATATGATATATAAAAAGCATGTAACACAAATAAATATCTGTAAGTATAAAAACATCCGAATTTCTGAGTGCCTCATTTCTTCTAATATAAAATACCTGTACATCATCTCCAGACCTTCTAATATATATATATATACATAAGCAGTTGACATATAAATAAATATGTGTGTGTATCTCTCTCTCTCTCTCTCTCTCTCTCTCTCTCTCTCTCTCTCTCTCTCTCTTATATATATATATATATATATATATGTGTGTAAGTTATATATACGTGTGTGTGTGTGTGGTGTGTGCCCGTACCTGCATGTTAGTCTATGCACATATACGTAGTATTGTATATTCGTCGTAGTTGCGAATCACTATTAAGGTTTTTGATCAACCAAACTACTTGTTCGTCGAATATATGTGTAAAAGGCTGCATATTCCACAAAAAAGGTGTCGCCTTTACGTAAATCGAAGATGAATAAGAGTGACACATTGTGACATATAAATCACCGTTACAATCCAACCGAACAGTTTCCGTGCGTGTTCCGTCTAGTTTTACTCAACGACTTGGGTCGAATTATGGTAATATATGCAGTGGTTTCAAAATCGGGGATCGCATATTTTGGGTGCAAACTTCTTTTGAACATGTTGTCGTCTTCCACTCACTCACTCACTCACCCAGACATACACCCCCTCACATACTAAATTCATTCACCCACTCACTCACTCACCCAATCACTCATTCAATCACGCACTCAGTCACTCACTCACTCATACAACCAAACACTCACTCATCACTCACTCACTCAACCACTCACTCACTCACTCCCATCATATATAACCTGTCTTAGAGGAATATCATTCTTTGGAAAAAAGGTTATTGTGCAACGTATGAGAATATAAGTGAAACGAAGAAAATTGCTGACATTCAAACATGAGACAAAAGGTCTACAATATGTAATAATAAAGAATCCTCAACGCATACAAATTATTGCATCTGTTTCATGAAATTATTGAAAAACTTCCGTTTCCATGCTCATTTTTTTATCTCTGATATATGTAGATTATCATTACAATGCATTATTACCTTTTTAAATGAGTTTTTGTCAATATAACAACAGTAATGTAATTTAATTCAATTTATCGCAGTCACTTTTATACAAATTACGAGCAGGCTAACAGTACAAAATTACGAAGTTACAATCACCTCGAATTTTTTAAAACTATTATAGATAAGTGAGTATTCAACAAAAACTAATCATTTGGTTTAATATGACATTGTTTTTATTATAACTCGACAGTCACACACACAGTTTTTTTTAATCAACATAGAAGCTTCGACGGGAAACACACACACACACACACACACACACACACACACATATATATATATATATATGGGCAGAATTTAGGCTACTTGAAATATTTGCCACATATTTCTACTGTTAAAAGGTAGAAACACTGAAGTTACCATGGAGAAAACTCTCTCTTATGGTAAAAAGGTGTGAAAACACCTGGTCCATTCTGTGTCGTCATTTATTAGGAATCCCAAACATCGATGTTTCGAGATTTTCTATTCTCATTCCAATGAGATATACCCAAGAGAGGCAACTCTGAACGAACTTAATAAAGCCGTACCTTTATATGTAATTCGGTTAATACGATGTCTGGGATTCCTAATGTTTGGCGATATTGAACGAACCTAATGTTTTGACACCTTTTTACCATAAGTGAGACTTTTTCTCTGCGGAAACTGCAGTGCATTTGCCTTTTAGTACTTGAAATATGTGAAAACCATATTTCAACTAACCTTAATTAAATTATGATTAATACGAAAACACTGCTTCACGCTAACGCTTCGTTTTATATATATATATATATATATATATATATATATATATAATATATTATATATATATATATATGTGTGTGTGTGTGTGTGTGTGTGTGTGGTGCGTGTGTGCATATGTATATATATATGTGTGTGTGTGTGTGTGCATATTATATATAAGTGAGAGTGGACAAACGAAGGAAGAGTACGCAACACATTTATTGAGAGTTACATGTATGGATCAACACAGTTTGATTCAAATTCTTTGGTACACCAAGTTCCAAGCGTGATGTTAATCGTCAGGCATTGGGAATTTGAATTTCAAATTTCCAATGGCTGAAGATTAGCATCACACTTGAAATTCGGAGTACCAATGAATTTTAATGAAACTGTTTTGGTCCATACGTGTAACGTGGTCCAATAAATGTGTTGCGTGCACTTCCTTCGTTTGTCCACTCACATTTACATAACATTTTAAACACTTGAAACCAATTCATATATATATATATATATATATATATATATATATATATATATATATATACACACACAGAGAAAGAGAGAGATGGAAAGAGAAAGAGAGTAGAGGTACAACAAAGTGCCACTATTTACTGGAAATAGCAGTCGATAAATATACTTGATATTCATGTGAATGTCAGCAAGTCTCAATTTTGAAGAATTTATTTAATGTGAATGGTCCAATTGAGGCATAGGTCTAAAGTTAGAAAATATCTGCACAAATTCTGTCATTTTACTTGTGTCATTATAAGATAAAAATATCAATTTATTATTTGGCTTTGGTTTTCTTGTTTCAAATATCAGAAAATTCCATAAATTCTAAGTTTTGTTTCTAATAATGTGAGTAATGATACATAGGTAGGTATGATATTACTAATATTTTTTTAAAGACTCCTGTTGCTTATATTTGAACACGATATAATGTGAAAAAAATCAAATAAAAATGCAAAAATATTACAAAACATGCCATTAATTTTAGTTTCATATTATATATATATATATATATATATATATATATCCGTAATAATGAAGGGTGAAATTAATTAATTTGGAAAAATTATCAATTACACCAAGTAGTCTTCGGCATGTAAAAGCCTCATTCGAGGAAAATTTAAGTAATACTAAGCAATAAGGGTTTAGCAACGAGTTGCCTTACCACATACCGAATTTAGAAATAGCAGTCAAAGGGTTATAGCTATTTCTTCTACTAAAAAGTAGAAGAAATAGCTATAACCCTTTGACTGCTATTTCTAAATTCGGTATGTGGTAAGGCAACTCGTTGCTAAACCCTTATTGCTTAGTATATATATATATATATATATATATATATATATAAACTTAGATATGTTTCGACCAAAGATTGGTCCAGGCCATGTCTAACTTAATAGCACCACCTGATAGGATTATTCGAATCCTGTTTAAGTCAAGTTTTGTTTATGGTCCATTCAAGTAGTGAGTTCTTTTTGGGACCGTTCTAACCAATTATGGGTGGCTTATTTGGTATTCTTTGAAGGAATCTATCCAGACTCCGTTTAAAGTTGATGGGATCCTTTTCCTCTTTGATCTCCCTCGGGACAATGTTAAATAGGGCAGGGCCTGTTGAGGAAAAGAAATTATGTTGCAGTGTACATGTATGTTGTAATCTTGAATTGGGCAGGGGACGTATGGCCCGTGGTCCCAGTCTTGGATGAACCTTGAAGCTAATGTTAAGGTCGTTTGGGCAAAGTTGGCGGTATATTCTCCACATCGTACAAATGATGTACCGCTCACGGCGACGCTGGAGAGAGTAAAGTTTCAAGGCTTTAAGGCGATCCCAATAATCGAGAGCAGCCATGCCTTCAATTCGTTTAGTGAGTGCCCTCTAGGGTGACTCAATCCTGGAGATGTTTTGTCTTGTATGGGGAGACCACAGTGGGCAGCAATATTCGAGGTGTGGCCGTACAAAGGAGGAGAAAAGTGGTATGATGACACCTTGTTCTCTGGACCGGAAAGTTCTTAAGATCCAGGAACTCATCCTACGAGCTATATCGACCTTCTTGTTGATGTGTGCACTCCAACTGAGATCGTCATCAACAATTACACCCAGGTCTCTGATATACATACACATAAATAATATGTATATATACATTTATATA
>NC_042997.1:121874963-121934963 GCF_006345805.1 Octopus sinensis | reverse complement strand
CTTTTCCTTATGTATATACAAATTGTCCTTAAGAAGTGTCAATTTTCAAGAAGATATGTGTACAGTATTTTATTTGATCATATTACATTTATAAATCGGATACTTTGAGAAAATTTTCATTTGATTATATTACATATAATGTCACATCTTACACACAATTAGAAAATATGATTAAATGTAAAATCAGATATTTAATAAATATTATCATTAATCCTAAACTTTAAATATATGTTTGAAAGTTGTATTAAACACTCAAAATTTAAAATAAAAAAAACGTAGTTGATGTATTACTAAATGAATTTCTGTCAATATGAATTAGTAATTTTTTGTGTAATATGAGGATATGATAAGATATATTTTATGTTTTCTCACTGCTTTCAGATGGAAAATTATTTAAAATTCAATTATGTCCCGCACAAAATATAGAAAAAATTCAACAGTAGGTTTCTACATATGAGACTTATAAACGTGTTGTAGTTTCCTCTCAATATACCTGTCTTTAGCAAGTGTTATATGTTTCAATATAAAATATAAATTTTTGACCAAATTTATATAAACACTGGCAAAAAATTTTGTGTCTTTACTTATATGGATAGAGCTTTCATTGAAATATCACCTTGAGTTCAGAATTGTTTCGCTCGTATGAAAACGTATTTATATAGTTAAATAATCTAATCATTCTCTCATTCAGTTGCACTTATAAACTATAAGGAATATATATTTTAGCAAAAACATACCTAGAAAAAGCATTCCATTCGAGTTTGGAAAGAGACGGTAAATTCACAATCCAAAACAGTTTCAGAATAAGAAGAAAAAAATACATTAAAATCTTTCTAGTATTAAATTTATTGTAGACTTAATAAAAATGAAATTATGTTAATACGAATGTACTATATTTCATATAAAGTCTGTAATGGAGTTAGTATTCTACTATACAGTTTACATCGTTTCCAAGTTATGTCCCATTATACTCTCCGTATATTCACCAGATTTGTGGACGAGTGTAAACATTATATTTCTGTTTTTTCTATTGCACTTTAGTCGTCTTCATTTTCAAGTTATATTAACTAACATTTTCCCCTAATATATATATATATATATATATATATATATATATATATATATAAAACTATCCACTGAAAATATTTTGATGATAGAAAACTCTTATATTACATAATATATATATCTCATCTAGTATCCCTACGAAATAAAAAAGAAAAACATAAGTTGCCCAAGTGAGGAACACTATTCACTTAATATAATTTTTTCTTTTTCTTTTTTACAAATACAAATCTCGAGGTTTATACTTGCATTTATAATCTTTCCTTCAAGAATACAGGAAATATTACTTTAATTTCACTTAAGTGTAGACTCGTAAGATTTTATTTTATCTAAGACACATTAAGCTGTTATCGATACAGAATAATTTTCAGAGAATATTGCTGATATTGTATCTATGTGGTTTCATCAGGAAGAAATATCACATCGACGTAACACTTTTCAATTCTATATTGTATAATGTATATATATATATATATATATATATACACACACATCTTTGTGTATATAAGCACACAGATATATACATACACACACACGCATGTATACATATATATATTATATAATTACGTCCACATTTATAACAATTACTTATTTTTCGCAATTTATTGACATTTAAGAATGAAGCTATATGACTCTTGAATGTCATTATTATAAGTTAGAAATCTGTTGTTGGTGCAATCGCCAATCTTTCCCTACAGAGAGAGTAAGGAAAATATATGGAGATCTGCTTTTAGTTATTAACATTTACATTATGATTAACGCTTATGGATTTCAAAGGCTTTATTTGCAGGGGTGGTTGTGTGGTAAGTAGCTTGCTTACGAACCACATGGTCCGGGTTCAGACCCACTGCGTGGCACCTTGAGCAAGTCTCTTCTACTATAGACTCGGGCTGACCAAAGCCCTGTGAGTGGATTTGTTAGACGGAAACTGAAAGAAGCCCGTCGTATATATGTATATGTATATATATATATATTATATATATATATATATATATATATATATATATTATATATATATATATATGTATGTGTGTATATGTTTGTGTGTCTGTGTTTCTGCCCCCAGTATCGCTTGACAACCGATGCTGGTGTGCTTATGTCCCCGTAACTTAGTGGTTCGGCAAAAGGAGACCGATAGAATAAGTACTAGGCTTAAAAAGAATAAGTCCTGGGGTCGATTTGCTCGACTAAAGGCGGTGCTCCAGCATGACCACAGTCAAATGACCGAAACAAGTAAAAGAGAGTAAAGAAAAAGAGAGAATAAATGTAATATGATCGATTACTATGATTGCCGACAAAATATTTTGTGCAAAGTTTTAAATTATTTCATTCTTTTACTTGTTTAAATGATTTGACTGCGCCCATGCTGGAGCACCGCCTTTAGACGAGCAAATCGACCCCAGAGTTTATTCTTTGTAACCCTAATACTTATTCTATCGGTCTCTTTTGCCGAACCGCTACGTAAACCCACCAGCATCTGTTGTGAAACGATGGTGAAGGGGGGACAAACACAGACACACAAACATATACATATTATATATATATATATATATATATATAATATATATATATATATAATATATATATATATATATATATATATATATATACTATATATATATATATAACATTATTGGTGAATTGAAGAAATGGAGCTGAACGCAGATTGAACAGAAATCGTTTTATTTCATTCTACACGTGTTTCGAAAGGCACAAATTACAAAAATCCGATTGAATAATGGGACCATATTGTGTCTTTCTCTTCAGGAAGAAAAAAGGAAATCCGTTGGAAAAACAAAAACAGAACAGAGGCGGAGCAAAAAACAAATCGAACTGTGCTCCTAAGAGCCCATGGCGACATGGCGAGTTTCGCCATGGGCTCTTAGGAGCACAGTTCGATTTGTTTTTTGCTCCGCCTCTGTTCTGTTTTTGTTTTTCCAACGGATTTCCTTTTTCTTCCTGAAGAGAAAGACACAATATGGTCCCATTATTCAATCGGATTTTGGTAATTTGTGCCTTTCGAACACGTGTAGAATGAAATAAAACGATTTCTGTTCAATCTGCGTTCAGCTCCATTTCTTCAATTCACCAATAATGTTTTAATTTCAATTATCCGCACCAACGCACGGTTGCAACGCCAGATGGTTGTACCTCCAACCGTGCTGTTTACTGCTGTGATTTTTGCTACTAAGGTATCGGTTAAACTTTTGATTAATCTACTACAAGATTATTCATCTTTCTATTTCACATATATATATATATATATATAATATATATATAGATATATAATATATATATATATATATATATATATATATATATATATATATATATATATTATATATATACACAACGGGCTTCTTTCAGTTTCCGTCTACCGAATTCCCTCACAAGGCTTTGGTCAGCCCGAGGCTATAGTAGAAGACACTTGTCCAAGGTGCTACGCAGCGGAACTGAATCTAAGACCATGTGCTTGGTAAGCAAGCTATTTACCACACGGTCACTCATGCGCAATTAAAAATCATAAATCAAATATTTGGTCATTTGAACAATGTGATTTACTTTCGAGACAGAGCTTAATAATCAGGTTAAACACTCAAAGAGATTGTATCTCGATACATCTTTTATGTATGTAGATGTCAATATAGTTCATAAAGTTAGATAGCTAAAGATGTATATAAATACAAGATAATCTCAAACGAATACACTCTATAAGGGAAATTAGTCCTCAAGGAGACGTTAACTTTCATTGATAGTACGTCATTGTATTTAATATTGCATGAGGGAAATTGTGTAATACCAATATAACAAACATGGAGAATGCTCACTCATATAATTTTAAAATGTTGTACAAAGTATAATGAGGATACTTTATATACATATGTCATTTAATAAATATTTTTCAATGGCATAAATTGAATTATTGATGTGTAATAATTATATATATTTATTGATGCACTTCTGCTCATAACATATTGGTTTGCAATTATTTTTTGCTTGGGGACCTCTTTGATTCTTGTTTTATCCTTTTGCCCCTCCATAGCCATTCGATATTTTAAAACATTCCCTTTAATATTTCTATAATTAAATAGTATTGGAAACAATATTCTTTTTTACTCTTTTACTTGCTTCAGTCATTTGACTGCGGCCATGCTGGAACACCTCCTTTAGATGTGCAAATCGACCCCAGGACTTATTCTTTGTAAGCGTACTACTTATTCTATCGGTCTCTTTTGTCGAACCGCTAAGTCGGTTGTCAAGCGATGTTAGGGGACAAACACAGACACACAAACACACACACACATATATATGAATATACATATATACGGCGAACTTCTTTCAGTTTCCGTCTACCAAATCCACTCATAGGGCTTTGGTCGGCCCGAGGCTATAGTAGAAGACACTTGCCCAAGATGCTACGCACTGGGACTGAACCCGGAACCATGTGGTTCGTAAGCAAGTTACTTACCACACGGCCACTTCTACGCCTAAAAAAATTTTTAAACGTATAAAAATTTGTTAGAAGTATAACCAATTTATTGCACATAAATTTTAACAGCAGAATCTTGTTTGGAACCTCAAGGGTCATATGGATTCTAGCTGAGAACCATTGACACAAAATGATGGTGACCAGTGTTGAGTAGCCTTATGTTTAACATTTGGCTCGAGAGGAGGATAATTCGTCGATTTGAAACCAGAATGCTCACGCCATCATTAAATACTTTCAGAGATTTTCTCAAACACTGTAACGTTTGAGCCAACTACTGCTACCGTCTGGATGTGCGTAATGCATCTTCAGTGTTTCCGGGAACAAATTCCATAATTGATAGTCAAGTCTAAAGAGTAGATTACATGATGTCTTACAGTTCTTATATATGATGGAAATGTTAAGTATCTTGAAAATATTTATAATGTGTTGAATATAGGAAATCATTGGAAGTGCTTTATAGAAGCCATAATTTCTCAGAAGCTGAGTGAGTAATTATGTGAATTCTTAAGAAAGAAATATATCTCGTGTGTTTACTTTAAATATGTACATACCATTAGAGACTACAGCAAGTATGTTTGGCAAAAGTTAGTTTAGAATAAAGGAAAAAGTTGGAGAGTTCTAAACTTAGTTTTAGCATACATTATATCATTATTACTTAATATCCATACACGTATATACATGCATGTACAAGTTGTACATCATATATGTATGTATATATATATATATATATATATATATATATATATTATATATATATATATATATATATATATATATGTATGTATGTATGAACAGAAGAGAAAATCAAAATACATATGCCTATAGTAATTCAGTTGTATTAGATATACAACATTTATTCTTAATGGAGATTGTAATTCCACTTATGTATGTGTGTGTATGTGTGTATATTTGTGTGTGTGTGTGTGTGTGTGTTCAGTTAAATTCTCTGTCTTACGCGCATGCTAGAATATTTAAAGTTTCATGTCTTATTCTGAGGATGTGTTGTTGTTTTGACTGACAATCATCTCGAACAATGTGAGAAATATATTTCCTAAAGGATTTCTACTTGAAATGGAGTCCAATCTCCAAGAGAGTGAAAACAAAACTTACAGATGCAACGTTAACTAGGAAATAAACAAACACATCGTGGATTAGCAATAATTAGAGCAGAATAATTCACACGAAATGGATTCTAAATAAGCCTTATTAACAAACAGACTTGGTTCCCATTCTTGAGAAAGAATGTCTGACGGTTGCGATAGTGGAACTAATACATATTAAGAGTAAACACCAGAAAGTAGGAAAATATTTGTATGCAGCAAATGAGGAAGATCATCAGATTCCAATATCGAGTCCAATAAACAGTGTAATAAGCTCAGACGAAAGTGATACTGATTATAGGACAATGATTAGGGAAAAGTCGGTGTTATTCGCTAAATCATTAGCCGAGTGTGACTTCAATTGTAAATAAATAATTAGGTAATAAAAAACGTAATAAAGAAAGTGTAAAAAATACACCGGTTGTTAGACAATAATTTCTCTCAATAGGCGTAGGAGTGGCTGTGTGGTAAGTAGCTTGCTTACGAACCACATGGTTCCGGGTTCAGTCCCACTGCGTGGCACCTTCTAATATAGCCTCGGACCAACCAAAGCCTTGTGAGTGGATTTGGTAGACGGAAACTGAATGAAACCCGTCGTATATATGTATATATATGTATGTGTGTGTATATGTTTGTGTGTCCGTGTTTGCCCCACCCCACCCCCCACCCAACATCGCTGACAACCGATGTTTTTGCGTTTACGTCCCCGTAACTTAGCGGTTCGGGAAAAGGGACCGATATAATAAGTACTACGGTTACAAAGAATAAGTCCTGGAATCGATTCTGCTCGACTAAAGGCGGTGCTGCAGCGTGGCCAGTCAAATGATTGAAACAAGTAAAAGAGTAAAAGAGCATAAAAGAATACTAGAAAAAGTTTAACGAACGCGTTCTGCCGTCACTTTAGGGTCACTATAAATTTAAGTCGTACAGAAAGATGTATTTTAATTTTGGCAAATTAAATTATTAAACCCATATATTAATAAGAGACTGGTAAAAGATATATTTTATATATCCATACAATATACTTATTTCTGAATATATTTCTATTGTTTTATTGTCTCTCTCTTTCTCCTCGTGTATGTATGTATGTATGTGTGTATGTTGGCCTTGGCCATGCCTAGCGTAATACCAGTAGCTAGGATAGCTTTTAGTATTGTTTTAGGAGTCCAGCAGGAAGTGATTCTCGCCGAAATGTGTTGGTGTCTGATATTTATTGAAGGAAATTTGCCAGTTACAGACTGAATGAAATGGGGCACTTTTTTTTTAATGGCTTTGTTTGTAATGTTGAATAAGCCAATACCAGTTTAGGTAAAAAAAAAAAAAAATTGTGATGCAATGTTATGTGGCGCAAATAAGATTTTGCAGGAGCCTTAATTCACTTTTGTTTTTAGATCGTGATGGTGTGTGGTTAACACATAGGGGTGGAATAGTGTTTTTAAGTAGCTGCAAAAATACTCTTGCACCTGATGGTATCTAGACAATACATCTAGTCAATATGCGATAAAGTTTAATTAAGCTATTTATGTAAATTCAGATTGCAAAATGATTGCGCTGAGGTCAATGATTTTCTGAACTTGAGAAAGCGATACTACACAGTAACTTATCGTTTTTGAGATATAATTTGATATTATGAATATTATATATGAACTATATATGAATATTATATATCATATTATATTCATAATATGGTATTATGAATAGAGCGAGCTTGGTTACTCATCACAAATTCCAGAACGGCTTTGTTGTGTTATGTTGGCTGAAGAAAGAATTGGGAAAGCTGAGAAACACTTAAAAAGTGATTAAAAAGTTTAAAAAGTGCCTCAATCACTACTTTGACCGAAGTCGAGATGAAAATCCCATTTTTAAGGTTACTTTTAGACCGATCCTAAAAGCAAGGTTTAAATCGCCCATTATTGTTTCTTTCCAATATTTGCATTACTGGATGAAGAATTTCAAATACTGGAGACACCATAAGAAGCTTTCTTTGAAATGGGTAGATTCCGAGTAGCCATTAGATAATACTTCCTTTGAATTTGTGATAAAGGGATCGTAGATGAAAATAGCTGCTCCTCTCTTTCTCCGACTTGTGCATGACCCTAAAATGGACATAAAATCTCTAATTTGTGATCTAACGTTTAAGTGAAAGTGTTTGGTTTAGGCCTAAATTAAGATGAATAACAACAATGATTGTTTCTGATGTACAATTAAGTACTCAATATGTGGGACATTTTTCTAGTTTTTGTTCATTGATACATGGGCTGTTGTCGTGAGCACGATTGTAATTGATAAGGTAGATGTCGCTGTATGTTACCGAAAAAATAAACGATGAATATTTGTCTCTGTTTAGTGGGAGCGCTTGGGTTATTTCGTGCACTGTAGTATTTTCAGAGAGCAGAAGTTGATTGATTTGTATGGTTTATTCTATTATCAGTGTTTGGGCGGTGAAGTTAATTGAAGAAAGGAGACCGATATCCGTCAATGCTACTGCTTATACTTACGGCCGAGAAAACTTTGCGCAAGCTGGTTTCTATTATTTTCACCATTATTAGATATTTCCTCTGTAGATGTGTGATTTACCGAAAATATATAAGGATTTACTAGATTTTCATTTCTACTTTAGCATTGCAAGAATCTCTTCAAACATATTCTTCATTGGCTTCTAGTAAAACATTCTTTCAAGTTTCATTATAACGCATACGCTATAAATATATACAATAAAATTATATATATATATATATATATATATATATACGGTTTAAGTAATTGAGATTCAAGTGAATTCTAATGAATTCACATGAATATGGTCCTTAACTAGGATGCACCGGAAATCTATATGGTGTTAACCATACGACAAGTGGGGTGATTACAAATAGGAAAAAAGCAACATTTTAATCCATTCTTGTTGCTTTTTTCCTATATATATATGTATATATATGTATATATATTACACAAAAACATAACAAAACCAAGGCTGTGAGGAGTTTTCAGAACATTTATACTGAAAGCGGTATAGATACAGTCTTACAGCTGTTTCTCGGATATTATGGATATCCCTTCATCAGAGATTCTGTGAGATGGTTAAATAGAGGTAAATGGTTGAGCTCAAAATATGGAATTAGTGTGGAAAAGGAGGAGAAAGGGAATATAGAGGGAATTGAAAGTAAAAGTAAAACATTGTAGTTGCAGTTCCATTATTCAAGTAAAGTAGTGTACAGAAGTGGTAAAAAAGTTTCCTGTACATGGTAAATTCCAAAAGTAACTCATGTTTAGTCATGTCTAAGAATGGAGCCGCGGATTCTGTGTTGCTCATTCGAAGGGTTTTTGTGGTGTGAATGAAAATTTGTGAATGCATCGGGAAACATCATATGATATATATATATATATATATATATATATATATATATATATATATAATTGCTAAACAAGACGTCAAGCATTAAGGCAAAGCAAACATCTCACGTCTTATTCAATATTATTATAGGAGGAAATTCAAAATCTTACACCTCTTTCTGGGATATCCCAGAGTATGGGATATACCGTCATCAGAGACAAATAGAGGGAAAAATATGGAATGGAGAGCATAGAGGAAAGGCGTAAAAAATAAGGAGATGGGAAGAGAGAAGAAAAAAAGCATAAAAATTCATAGTTCAACTTCCCGAAGTTATAGAAACGAGAGCATGAGTCCTTAAGTGCAATCCTGCGTAGATCCATGCGCATAAGTTCTTAGGCGCAATTCTTCGTAGATCCATGTGGGTTAAAGTCCGTGATTTAGTAGACATCCCAAGAAAAATTCGTGAACAAATCAATGAGTTTAAAACTCGTTCAAATATAAGGAGAATATCAATTCCACGTCACTAGCCAGCCACATACACCATCTAATTAATAGCAAAAAAATAGAGTCCAGGACCAACACTCCAGTTGTGGACTTTGCTTAAAAGAAGCTCTCAAAATTCTAACCTAGACCTCAACACAATTGCTTAATAAATACAATGAGGCCTTCAGAACGTGTAAGCACAAATTCTTCCACACGTTTAAAATCTTTCATAAATCTAAATGTAAACTCACCCCCACCCACATACAAACCCTTATGATCATTAACACATACCCCTTCTATATCTCTATAGCTCTTATTTCTACCTTATGTCTTACCTCTCTTCTATCTACCTTCGCTCACCACACTATGAGATAAATATTAATTCTTTAATTTATCCTTAATTTATTTTTAAATCTTTACCCAATAAATCCTCTACTATTAACCCCTAACTCTAACTGAAACTCATAAATAACTTAACATTCAAGAAGTTCTTCCTTCCTGGACTACCTACGCACACATAACCCCATTGCTAAAAATAATTCTACAGTCAGTGACCTTAGCCAAGACGGACACAAGCAATTACTACCAAATTTTCTCCCCAACAACTTTAAACATTGAGACTACTAGACATCTACTACTCTCTTTAAATTCCTTTCATTTCGCTCTGTTGTTTTATTCTATGTTCCTCTACCTTCTCATCCTCTCTCTTATCTTCTCGGCTACCCCGTACACAATTCTTAGACAATATACACTTATGCACCTTACTTTATCCTATAGCCCAGGGGTCTCCAAAGTATGGCCCGCGGGCCGGATTCGGCCCGCCAAGGTTTTTAATCCGGCCCGCCGAGCTGTCCTCCAAAATTATAAAACAAATGTCGAAAAACAAGCCTTGCCGAAATCATACAAAAACATATATACTTTACACCCCTTTTAATACGTTTGACAAATATAGTACAGCAAATAGACGCAAGACGACGCTAATTGATTTGCCATCAATTAATGTCTTTAAATTGCGCCGGCGAATTAAAAATTTATACACTAAACTTTAGTGTAAATATAGGTTCTTTTCCACTCCCCCGTTTTAACTGACCCATCAGAACCACCATAAAATGAATTAACTTCGCTATGGAGCTACCTATCATTCATCTTAGATAATAGGCGATTGTCAGTGAGATGGATGGTGCTGCTTACAATGAAGCAGAGATTCAATTTCTAGCTTTATTGATGTCGCAGAAAAGTCAACCTATTCCGTCAACTGTCGAGAGAGCAGATACGACAAGTATGACGTTAATAACAGTCCCGTGCCTAGTATAATAAAAGAAGACAAATATCGATTTATCGATGTTACCTACATCTCACGAGCGATGAATAGAGAGGGTTGAGCCTGACGTTGTGTGGTGGTTTCTAATCCTGGTGCAGTCGCCAATCAGCGTGGAGTAAAGTTCGATGCGCATTCCGTCAGTCAGCACAGACTTGGCGTTTTCGTTGTGCACAAGTGTGAGTCATTTGTCGTCGTCGCTGCCGAAGTGAATGCACGTATCGAGTGACCTGTGAATATTGTTTTTACTTGTTTCGTCCTTTTACATATATCGTCGAGCAAAATCTGTCGACCCATGGTAAAAATGTTAGCTCAAGGAAGAAAACGAAAAATCGACTCTGAGTGTAGAGTTTTTAAGGAACAATGGAACATAGACTATTTTGTCATAGAGTCAAACAACAAGGCACTATGCGTTATATGCACCGACACAATTGCAGTACTTAAAGAGTACAACATTCGGAGACATTATGAAGAAAAGCATTCATCACAGTACTACCAATTCATTGGACAGCTACGTAAAGAGAAATTTGACAAATTAAAGAAGAATTTATCATCAATGCAGTTTTTTTTCAAGAAGAAGGCTGTAGAAAAAGAGAGAGCAACAAGAGCAAGCTTCCATGTTGCTAACCTTTTGGCGAAGAAGGTAAGCCATTTACAGATGGTGAACTTATTAAAAAGTGCTTGAATGAGGTAGCTAAGGTAATGTGTCCAGAAAACGTAGATTTATTTTCCGCAATTAGTCTTTCTGCGAACACTGTTGCTCGTAGGGTTGAACATATTGAAAGAAATATTAAATCACAGCTAAAAGACAAAGCCAGCAAGTTTGTATGCTTTTCTGTTGCACTTGATGAGTCAATTGATGTATCAGACGCATCCCAATTGTTATTGTTCATCAGAGGAATAAATGCCAATTTTGAGATTACTGAGGAACTTGTATCTGTGCACAGCATGCATGGAACAACAACAGGCATATATATTTTTAGAGAAGTGGAAAAGTCAGTGGCTGAGTATAATTTGGAATGGAAAAAACTAAAATGCATAACAACAGATGGTGGCAGAAATATGTGTGGAACCAAAAAGGGCTTAGTTGGGCAAATTAACAAAGTAATTGAGAATTCCGGTGGATTGAAACCTTTGGTATTGCATTGTATTCTTCATCAGCAAGCACTGTGTGGAAAGCATCTTGATTTATCATCTGTATTAGATCCTGTGATTTCCACTGTTAACTACATAAGATCTCATGGACTCAAACATCGCCAATTTCGTGATTTCTTGGAGGAAATGAATGCTGAGTTTCCAGACCTACCTTACTATACTTCAGTAAGATGGCTTAGCTATGGAAAAATTCTGGCTAGATTTTTTGAGCTTCGAACTGAAATTGAAATATTTTAAATGAGAAAAACCATTCACAGGTGTTGCTCAAAGACAGTGAATGGCTCTGGAAATTAGCATTTTCAGCCGATTTAACTATGCATCTCAATGATTTCAACCTACGGATACAAGGTGAAACTTCACTCATCTGTGATTTGTACTCAAAGGTGAAAGCTTTTCGTAAGAAATTAATACTATTTGAAAGTCAGTTAACAAGAAGCTGCTTTACTCATTTTTCACGATGTGACAAATATAGACAGGAAGCTGCCACTCCATTTCCAAACTTGTTTGCTCAAGATGTCATTTTAGCTTTGAAACAACAGTTTGAAGAACGTTTTTCTGATCTTGATGCATGTTCTTCAAAACTAAGAATTTTTGAAAATCCATTTAACTCTGTTATTGGAGACTTACCTTCTGAGTTACAAATGGAAGTTATTGATTTGCAATCCAATGACATCCTGAAGGACAAATATAAAGAGGGAAATTTGATTGAATTCTACAAATGCCTTCCATCCGACCAATTTCTTCATTTAAGGAGGTTTGCCTGTGAATTCATTTCAGTTTTTGGCACCACATATTTGTGTGAGAAGACTTTTTCAAAGATGAAATACACAAAATCCTGCTACAGATCACAATTGTCTGATGAACATTTAAATGCATTGCTTGTTATTGGAACCACTCATTTTGAACCTCAGTTGGACAAAATTTTGTCAGAAATGAAACAATTTCATGTTTCCCCTATTAATCAAAGTTAAAAAAAAACATGTTAATTGTTACTGATATTATATACATTGTGATTATGTACTGAATAAATAACCTTTTTTAATTATTAATTCACTATTTATTTATATTATTTTGGTAAAATAAATAATTTAGAACCTTGGCCCCCGTAGCTTTAAAAATTCAGCAATGTGGCCCTCCGCTGGAAAACTTTGGAGACCCCTGCTATAGCCAATTCTTACAATCCCCCCCTACCTCACTTTATCTACTTCTCTTTCTATTTCTTTTCTTTTCTGTACTTTTACCAATTAACAGCCACTGCCGCTACCATTCTGTTATTGAACGTTGATATATTCACGTCTTTTTCTTGGTATGTCTATCATATTAGGGCTTTAACCCACATGGATATACAAAGAATTGCACCTAAAGACTTATGCTCATGGATCTACGCAGGATTGCACCTAAGGACTCATTTTCTAGTGTCTATAACTTCGGGAAGTTGAACAATGAACTTTTATGATTTTTTCTTCTCTCTTTCCGTCCCCTTATTCTTTTACACTCTTCCTCTATGTTATCATCTTATTAATATATACCATTCTCGTTTTCCATATTTCTTTTTGCTCTATTTGTCTCTGATGACGGAATATCCTATATTCGGGGATATTCCAGAAACAGTTGTCAGATTTTAAATTTCTTCCTATAATAATATTTTATATGACTGCAGATATTTGCCTTGTCTTAGCGTTTGACGTCCTGTTTAACAATTATAAATCCACTGCATCGGAAATCTGCAATGGCACTATAACTAATGCCTCGGCTATAACCTTGGAGCCCCAGTAATCCGTTACAGCACTAACCTAACGTACCCAATCGTTTAGATCACCTGTGAACTAAACCCCCATACTTTGTATATATATATATATATATATCTATATATATATATATATATATCTATATATATAACACACACACACATATATATATTCACATATGTGTGTATGTATATTCATTACATAAGTATGTGCCGACAGGTTGAGTGTAAAAGCCGTCAGGTGTGACGTTAATCCCTTTCCAAATGTACAATAATTTTCAGTCTACTCTCAAAATTGTGACACTATGTCATTCAGTAGGAAAATATTCCATTGTATTCCTTAAACTTGCTTTCAAATAATAATCTCAAATTAATACACACGTCTATCTATCCATCTGTCTGTCTGTCTGTCTGTCTGTCTGTCTGTCTATCTATCTATCTATCTATCTATCTATATATCTATCTATCTATCTATCTATCTATCTATCTATCTATCTATCTATCTATCTCTCTCTCTCTCTCTCTCTCTCTCTATATGTATATATATATATATATATATATATATATATATATATTTATATATAGAGGGCATTATACATACATGCCAGAAGGCATTATACATACATGCCACACGCTAAGAGGGACAATTAGTCATTTCTACCAAAAATATTACTAATTCCACCGAATGCAATTTTTCAAAGTAAGACATTTAAAAAATATAGACCTGTATCACAGTGATTTCATACTTACGTATTCATCAGCAGGCCTGAATGCATTATAAATAAACGACCCTGCCCCGCTTAAGCCGATCAGCTAACTGATCAACATCAACGAAGCACATGGGTGAGTTTACATATATTACATCCGGATAAATGGCAAACTTTTACGAATTGCATTTCGGGAGAGAAAAGTTTTTTCGGAATAAAAATTTAGCAATTAAGGACAACTACTTAATAAGGAAAACTTAACAAGAAATTGTCAGGTAGATAGCGTGAAAACCTCATAAGAGAAAAATTCGAAAATAATTATTTCTTATTGAACATATTAATTTATATATAGAGGGCATTATACATACATGCCAGAAGGCATTATACATACATGCCACACGCTAAGAGGGACAATTAGTCATTTCTACCAAAAATATTACTAATCCCACCGAATGCAATTTTTCAAAGTAAGACATTTAAAAAATATAGACCTGTATCACAGTGATTTCATACTTACGTATTCATCAGCAGGCCTGAATGCATTATAAATAAACGACCCTGCCCCGCTTAAGCCGATCAGCTAACTGATCAACATCAACGAAGCACATGAATACGTAAGTATGAAATCACTGTGATACAGGTCTATATTTTTTAAATGTCTTACTTTGAAAAATTGCATTCGGTGGGATTAGTAATATTTTTGGTAGAAATGACTAATTGTCCCTCTCAGCGTGTGGCATGTATGTATAATGCCCTCTGGCATGTATGTATAATGCCCTCTATATATAAATTAATATGTTCAATAAGAAATAATTATTTTCGAAATTTTTTCTCTTATGAGGTTTTCACGCTATCTACCTGACAATTTCTTGTTAAGTTTTCCTTATTAAGTAGTTGTCCTTAATTGCTAAATTTATATATATATATATATCGCATTTTGAATTTGTTTATATATATATATATATAATATATATATATATATATATTATATATATATATCTGTCTATCTATCTGTAAGTTGTATATATGTCTGTCTATCAACCTATCTGTATATGCAAGACTTATATATACAAAATTTTATGTATCATGATGTCAGTAAAATTTAATATATAATCATATATAAATATATGGAACACACACTTTTCGTGCCATCCAAGTTACCACGGTATTTGTTTGTTTTTGATGTATGTTATGTAAAAGACTATCACCAGATATCAGAAAATTGTCCTTTTGATTACATTACTTTTGTTTTCGTAAGAAGTATACATTGTAAGACATTTCACATATCACACCATAATTCATGAAATATTCACACTTCTGTATGATAACCTTCTGTATGGTATTTTCTGTTAACGTCTGTCATTTCCTCTTATACGATTGCTTTCAAGTATTTTAAAAATATATTTTAAACTAAAATATATTCGAATAAAGCTAAGGAAACTCAATTATTAATATTCAAACTCATCCTTCCAACACTATTAATATTTGCAGTCAGCTAGCTCCGTCAATAGTGTTCTAGCATGCTGCAAGGAATGTCAGAGGTAGTAATATGACCGATTTATTAATGTGGCAGTACAATAAATATAAACCATTGCAGTCTTTTATCACCAACATCGCACTTTCTCAAACTGTTGTAGATTATTTTATGCAGTTTTCTAATAAACAATTTTGAACAGCAGTTGCTTTTTAACAACAAATACGCTCAGGAAGGATCGGTTCAATACATCTGCTAAATACAAGCAAACTCTAAATGACTTATTATTCTGATCATCAGTTTTACTGCACATGTCTTAACTGCGGCAAAAACTTCAACAAGGTCAACCATAGAAATTTGTGGCATAAATTGATGGACATTAGCATGATTGGAATATTGGAATTCTGTTTTAGATCAAAGGAGCGTTACGCGGAACGTCTGTGCTTATTACCTAAATAGAAAATTGAATTACTGCTCGGCACAATCTTGGTCCTAAGTTGTTTCTCCTGATGTTGACAGACATAGATAAAAACTACTCAATAAGCTACAGTGAGCATGTTGGCACTATAGAGATAAACTTAAGTTCAACAGATAGAATGAGATTTGTGCACTTCCAAAAGAGCTGTGGCAAATTTTTATACCCTCCCTTACAGAAAATTAATCACCAATAATTGTTCTACTTCATTTCAAACAGGTAAATAGTTGCAATCTCTAAGAACGTTCGTGATCTTGGCAGAGCTATGACTGCACACTTCTCTAAATATATTCATACTTACAATCTTGTTATAAACTGTGGAGATCCCAGTTACTGAGAATTATAACAAAAACAACTAGAGTAAGCGTTTGTTTTGGACTACGGTTCGTAAACATGCGCTCCCCGCAGGCCATCTCTTAACCAGAAACTGCGGAGATTCTGAACCATGTTTTTCCCTATAAAATATACAAATTCAAAGACTAGAACAACGCTTCTGAGCAATGTAAAGCTGACAAGACCCAAACATGGATGTTTACAGAAAATCGGTTTATTAAGATATGGCATACAAGACTGAACAAAAGAAAGGTGAATGGGATGAACTCTGTTACCTGGTCTCATATCCAGAAACATATACCCCAACAGTTTCGCGTTTATGTCTCTGCAGCAGGCTAAATGTCTCGCTTAAAGTGTATGTAAAAATGTTCGCAAACGCTTATAAAAAGCATATCATTGCATTGCTATATAACATACAGGATGATGCATGTGCAAGGTGCTGCAAACGAAGCAGGGTAATCTCTACCAATTTCTTAGTCGTCCAAATAGAAACACTATGTACTGTATATTGGCAAACATAACAAAACGATGTTACAGCTCTGGAACTGTGCAGAAACGCAATGGAAGACGCAGAATATTGAAATCTTAGTCGGTGCTACAGCATGGCCTATGCCGTGGAGGCTCACAAAAAGTATAGTACTGGAAAAGTCATGAGGAAATTTGTACACGGACATTTGAATATAAATGTATGTAAAAATGTATCTATATATTCGTTTGTATGTAAGCATGCATTTGTGTGTGTGTGTGTGTGTGTGTGTGTGTGTGTATGTGTGTGTGTGTGTGTGTGTGTGCGTATGACATGTTTTTTCTTTCATATTTTGAGAAATTCTTCGGTGAATTCAAATCTGTCACTAACAAAGTGACAAGTCTTTTTTGTTTGAATGATGACAGTTCTAAGGATTTAGAAACATGTGATTGTGTGCTATTTTGTTAATGTATGTCAATCTATGTTTGCATGGTAGTGTTTCTGAATGTTTGAATACTGCTGACAACACTTAGGCAATGAATGTGCATATCTCTTTTGTGCAGAAGTATCGGCTTCAGCTTTTGGTTGTGTGAGCGTGCGTGTATATATATATATATATATATATATGCACACAATCGTATATTGTTTTAATTCACGCACACACACATATAGCTAGCTAGCTAGATGGATGGATAGATAGATAGATAGATGGATGGATTGATAGACAGACAGATAGAGGGATGGATGGATAGACAGACAGATAGATAGATAGATAGATAGATAGATAGATAGATAGATAGATAGATAGATAGATAGATAGATAGATAGATAGATAGATAGATAGATAGATAGAATGTCTGTCTATCTATGCATTTGTGTAAAGAGGCATTTGTAAGAACGTCATTCTCTCTGTCGATACACGCTCATTGCGATGTTTGAGAAGGCAACAGCAGTTTGTTGAAGTATCATCCCTACGAGATAATCTACATATAATGGGAGTGCTGACCTGCCCATATGCCGTAAAATGCGTATAGAAATCGTAAAACAACAGATCTAAATAACCTTCAGTTATATCTTCATCAAGTTACATGATCCTCTATGTCTAACAAAAGCTTATGCATCGGCCATCGTGTTGCTGCATCTTTGAAATGGCTGATATAACTTTTACAATGCTTCATTCTGGCCAGATACATTTTGAATGCAATTTTGACCAGGAGGGTGCCTAATAGGATTGGAACCCAGGACCAGTTTCTTTTGAACTGAACCTTTTAACAACTTGCTTATATATTAAACTGATCATCTTAACAACATGGCTATATATAATGAGGAATTATTTTTGTCCTTTCATTTCTAAAATGCTTATCCCTGATAATTTTATAGTTTTAGTTAATTCAAAAGAGATGACATGAAAGAGTTGGGCAGGCAGAGATTGAAAGTGGGAACATTCAGATACTGATGGAATGTGTGTCTGTCCATGTGTTTAAGAGAGAGGAGATAGAGAGAATGAGAGGGGAAAGAGAGAGATATAGAGAGGGAAAGGGGAGAGGGTATAAAAGGAAAGAAATATTAAATCTATAACAAGAGTTATCATCCACACACCATGTCAGTTTATCATTAATAAACCATTTGTTTATCGCAATATTCGAAAAATATTTTCCGCTACATCACGTGATCACGAAATTCTGGTAAATGATATGGTGAATTAGTGATAATATTCGAGGTTAAATTAATGGAAAATGAATGTGAAATAAAGGTGCATGCGTACAAAGATGAAAGCAAACTATCATATCCTAACTGGTCATAAGATTACTTTTCATCAATATAACTATACCATCATCATTATCATCATCATCATCATCACAACTACAACATTAACATCAACATGGAAATAACCATTAGCGGCATGATCATCATGATGATCATCATCATCATTACAACTGCCACCACCTCAACCACCACCAGCACGAAACCACCATCACAACTACGATATTTATCTGCAGCAGCAGAAACCATCACATGCTTACCTTCGCCATCATGCACGCCATTAATTTCACTACTCGCCACCACCACCACCATTGCTAGTAGTAGTAGCAACAACAAGCAGCTAAAGAGGAAGCCAGAGCGGCGAGAAAATGAAGCTGTATCTCCATAAAATGCTAACATTCTGCCTTAAATATTGGAAGGACATATTTAGAGAATGTCGCAGTCTTCGATGTACGACTACGCATGAAGGTCAACAATGGGACGCCGTTCATAATATCTTTTTTGGTGGGGGATGAAAAGCGGCTGAGCACTTTTCTCTTCGTCATCACTTATTCTCTGCCCTTTGTAATCCTCAACATCACTATTCTCTTCCATGACCATCCCCCATCATCCTCATCATCATCCTCCAATCATCAACCGTCATCATCAGCAGTAGCACTATCAGTTACGCCATCTTCGTTCATCACCATCTCTACTAACTTCGTTCATTATTAACACAACGAGCATAATCGTCCTCATCCATGCTCCTCCTCCTCCTCTTCCTCCTCGTCATCATCATCATTATCATCATCATCATCATCACCACAACTATCCTTGTCATCGTCTTTATCATCACCACTACTACTCGTCATCCTCATCCGCCTCTTTCATTACCCTCATCCATCTCCGTCATCATGATAACTACCAAGCACCAGCGTTACTTGTAGTTTAACTAAAAACAAAAAAAAAATAACACCAAAAAATCACTGCAATCGCCCTTAATGTTTTTCTCTATCGTAGATAAAATAATTATATTCTTATGTTCAAACTCCGTTCAAAGTTGAATTCTCGCGTAATCAGTAAAGAAACATTTTAGAATTACGCTCAAAATACAAAAAAGAAAAACAAACAAACAAACAGAATACCACCAACAACAACAAGAACCATAAACCAATAGCTTTTGAAAATTCCTAAAACCTATTAAGAAAAGTCGTTTGATTAAATACAAGTGGCTTTTACATAATTGATGAGTTCATATAGAAAATCATTTCATCTGTAAATTTAATTTAACTTTAAATACATTTTACGATATTCCATGACTTTCTGCAAATTTTGTCTGCGATAACCATATTTGAAGTGATGTTTGAAAAGATAATAACGACTGACGATGATGATGATGATGATTTTCATGGTGAATACATTACGAACACTGCTGTTGTTGTTGTTGCTGCTACTACTACTAACAACAACAACAGTAATAATAATCTTTTCTACTTAATGCACAAGGGGCCAGCTATTTTTCGAGCGGGGTTGATTCGAACCAGTGATCAGCTGGTAGATATTTTATCGAATCCAATTGAATAAAACGTAAAGTAGACCTCGGTGGAATTTGAACTCAGAACATCAAAACGGACGAAATACCGTTAAGCATTTCGCCCGGTGTGATAAGTATTCAAGCTACCTCACCGCCTTAATGATGATGATGATGATAATAATAATAATAATAATCATAATTGTTTCAAATTTTGGCACAAGGCCTGTCATTTCGGGGATAATGTACGTCGATTGCATCGACCTCAGTGTTCAACTGGTACTTATTTTATCGAATCCTGAAGAATGAAAGGCATAGTCGACGTCGGTGGAATTTTAACTCAGATCGTAATGACGGACGCACCGACAAAATGAAATGAGTGGATCAAATAAAAGACAAACGTGAAAATATGCCATGCAAATGACAAATTAGGACAAAGCTCGACTCGTGATAGAGGAAGACCTCCATGAGCAGCGAGTCGAGGAATTGCACTGATCTAAGACTATGCTGAACACATCTTGTCCCAGATGTAAACATAAAGTGATCTCATCCCCTTTGAAAGTCAGAAGAACGAAAATTTTCTGGAGATTTATCGACAGTTGTATCGACTTCAATATTTAAGATAATTTGATTCTTATTTTATCGACCCTGAAAAGATGAGAGCCAAAGTCGACGGCGGTGGAGTTTGAACTCAGAACGGGAGACTGGAAGAAATGTTGCCAAACATTTTGTCCGGCGTACAAAATCCTTCTGTCTACTCGCTGCCTTAATAAATAATGATAATGGTTTCAAATTTTTCCACAAGAGCAGCAATTTTTCGGAAGAGGATGAGTCGGCTACATCGACCCCAGTGTTCAAATGATGCTTATTTTATCGAGCCCAAAACGATGAAAACCAAAGTTGATTACTGCGGAATTTGAACTCAGAACGGATTGACGGGCGAAATGGCATAATCGTTACCAGTGAGGTAACGATTCTATCTGCTCACAGCCTAGATAAAATAACCATTGTAGTAGTAGTAGTAGTAGTAGTAGTAGTAGTAGTAGTAGTAGTAGCAGCAGCAGCAGCAGCAGCAACAATAGCAGTAGTAGTAGGCAAAAACATAATGACCCTTTCTTCATTGATCCCAACAAAGAAGTGTATTTATTTACATACATTGTCATGACCTGGCGCACACCAAGGAGCTAATTATGGTTGGAAACTTTAGTAAACGATGAAATTTCGTTGGCAATGGTGTTTTCGGTGCTTTACAAAATGTTTATATTTGTTTGCACTCCAATTCTTATTTTCAACACTTCTATTTATAAGTTAATCATTGCGCAAAATTTAAGTGTTTACACTTTAGACTGTTTAGTTTTTCACTCCGTCTATTTTCATAAGTCTGTTTCATTGTTTATTTATAATTTCAATGTGTGTTTATCTTCTTGAGATCACGGATATCACCACAGTTTTGAGCATCTCCTCCAGCTAATTCTGAGGCCAGCTTTAGCCACAAATAATAATAATAATAAAAAAATGTTAATAACTAAAATTCTATACAATGCTAAAAACAGTGTTCCGGCGAAATGCATTTTTCACTCCAGGGCAAATGACTGGACGATCATCTTTTCTGAAGACTTTAGTTAGTAATCTGAAAGAAACATTTTTTCCTCGGGCAGTTCTGGAAGATATCTTCTTCGAAGCAAATTTTTCAAACAGCGATATTACCGCCACCACTAACATCAATAATAATAAGAAGAAGAAGAAGAAGAAGAACAACAACAACACAATATACAACACGTTTCTCTGCCCTAGGTGTCAAGAAGACACTCGGTAAGAAATGGAAACGGAATTGAAGGATGGCGCTAATGAAAATAATAATAATAATTATAATAATAATAATAATAATAATAATAATAATCTTTTCTACGCTAGACACAGGGCCCGAAATCTTTGGGGAGGAAGCCAGTCGATTAGATCGACCCCAGTAGGTAACTGGTACTTATTTAATCGACCCCGAAAGGATGAAATGCAAAGTTGACCTCGGCGGAACTTGAATTCAGAACGTAACGGCAGACGAAATACGGCTACGCATTTCGCCCGGCGTGCTAACGTTTCTGCCAGCTAATAATAATAATAATAAGCCTTTGGCTCTCATGGTTTCTGATCTTAACTGATTAGAAGTGTTATCATGTACATTGTTTTGTTATGGTGTAAAAGATGCGCTACAGCAAAACTTTGGCTCAGTAACAGATTTACTTGTTAATTGCTTGATCATTACCAGTTGAACAAGTCCCTTGGTGGCTGACGATATTTAGATATCTGATCACGAGCAGAAGTAGTGGGGGAGCATCATAGCCATGTGTTGAGAGGAATTCTTTAGAGTTTGAATAATTCACCTCTGGAATCATGGGTGTTTCGTTCAATATCCTTAACTAATCTTTATTCAGGGACCTTTTGAACAGGATGGGCTATTCGACCTCAAGAAAATTCTAACTGGTCCCGACTTGCATGATCATGCGTTGTTTATCTTGTTATGAGATCACCATGCCTCACACATATGGTTGTGATGTATGTGCCTGGTTTACTCTTATCAGACGTGGTAGTCATGATGGGTGTATTGGGCTTCTTATAGTTTACCCCAGTGTCACTTCGATGGCATGCGCTGCTCTTTCACTCAACAATAAAAATAGTATTGTCTCTGGCTCCCGAGTCCTGGCTAAGAAGGAATATATGTCACAGACATGATAGAGTTGGGACCTATATACACTGGAAGATATCCCAGTATTGTTGAATGAGAACAGAAAAAGATGGTATAGACATATTTCAAAAAGGCTTCAGAAAACGACAAAACAATCATAGTTTGTGATGTGCCTATACACACAGGCAGAGGTATCATGGTCAAAGGACCGGATATAGTTGTCAGAAACCATAAATGGTAAAGGTGCCATCTAATCAACATATCAAGTCCAGTAGATGACAATGTTTGTATAAAGGAAACGGAGAAACTCTCGAAATAGAAAGATATGGAAATAAATATCAACCAAAAGTGGAACCTAAAAACAGGATCAAACTGTAGGTGCAGTAGGTATGATTAAAAATTTACAGTCAGATATGTAGCCGAAATATCAGGACTTGTGAAGAACCAGAACAATCAATTTTGCTTTTTGATCGATATGAGTATTCTTTGAAATCATAACTCGGCAAAAGAATTTGACTATCTCAGAATATATAAAGACATACTCATTGAAATTGAAAAGAAATTTGGTATCTCAAGGTGGTTACAATACCAGTGATTGTAGGAGCACTACAGGTGATCAAAAAAGGAACTGAAATTTCATGCAATAACTGCAAAAGGTTGGTTTAGCTGGTACGTCACATGTTTTGAAAAGAGCATTATCGATATAAGAACAATTACTCCAAGTTTTGATCCCCCGCCTATATAACTTTATTTCATTTTGGAATTAAACAATGTGGTGTGTTTAGTTTAATGGAACATCAATGTATACAGTGAGTTTTGTTTGCCCTATGAGTCGGGAATACACTGACAGGCCTGACAGAGAGGAACTGGCCTAATTAAAAGCTAACAATAGCCCAAAAGTTCTTGACTAAAAGCCGAAACTGAAGCACTGACTCTCGCTGCACCAGACCAATGCCTGGCTACCCAGAGTAATAAAAAATTAATAACCGATAACACAAAACAATATTACACCATGCAGTGGAAAATACTACAATTGTTTGTGTAAGAGGACATTAATGAGTGAGGTTAGAAATCGAGTCTGTACTGTGAATATTAAAATTTATTAGGTATTACTATAAACAAACGATAGGTGTACCTGTATTTTGCAAAAATACAAGACACATTGACAGATACATGTCTCTTAAAGATCCAAATAAGGGTTGCCATTAACAGTGCTCAGATTTCAAATCATGACACTATGTCACATAATTCTATTCTGAAATTAGAGAGGGTTCTTTAAGCTTTCATTTTCGTGTAACGTAGAGGAGTACACCCACGTGTTTTGAAACCTAAACTTTAACTGAATATAGGCTTCACTTTACATTTATAAAGTAATTTATATATGTGTATATATATATGTGTATATATATATTTATACATACATACATATATATATATATATATATATAATGTATATATATATATGTATATATATAATATGTATGTATATATATATATGTATGTATATATATATGTATGTATATATATATATATATGTATGATATATATATATATGTATGTATATATATATATATGTATGATATATATATATATGTATGTAATATATATATATATGTATGTATATATATATGTATGTATAATATATATGTATATATATATATGTATGTATATATGTATGTATATATATGTATTATATATATATGTATATATATATGATGTATATATATATATATATATATGTATATATATATGTATGTATATATATAATGTATATATATATGTGTATATATATATATATGTATATATATATGTTTATATATATGTATATATATATATATGTAAGTATATGTATATATTATATATATGTAAGTATATGTATATATATATATATGTAAGTATATGTATATATACACATATACGTATATATATATGTATATATATATAAATATATATTTATGAATATATATGTATATATATATATGTATATATATGTATATATATATATATCCATGTATAAGTATGTATGTGAATGCGTGTGTGTGCGTGTATATATATATATATATATATATATATATATATAGCGAGAGAGAGAGAGAGAGAGAGAGAGAGAGAGAGAGAGTATATGCTTTAGGCGTTTTCTGAAACTTGATGTTCTCGTATCAATTAACCTATTGTTCTTTTCATATCTTTACAAAAACGTGGGATGGTTGAGATAAATTACATAAAAACGTAGTAGATTATACTATGCTATTATTAAAATTCTAATGAAGACTAACGAAATAGCATACATTTATAATTGTATAAAATACATATAAAATACATAAAATTCAATACGACATTAATTGAATTGAGATATAATTTAAACTTGGATAATGCAAGCTTGTGGAGAGATATGCAATGAGGAGTGGGACTGAATAAGGGGTCTTGGACCCGAGATCTTCAATATTCAGCCGCTGTTGTCTATACTAAAATGTAATGTAAACTAAAACCTTGGGGATGCTTCTCCTTCATTCTATGATAAATCATTGATACAGCCCTTACCCAACAGCCAATTGCTTGCACCTCTACTGTATATTAATCTTACGCTTTCTGCCTCGTATAATATACATTTAACGTCATTAGTTTAGAGGCCCAACTCTAATCTGAGCGAAATTATAAAGAATTCCACAAGAAAATTCATCCTTCCTTTTGATGAATTGTAACAGCGTAATGTGTTTTACAGTTTCCCTATTTTCATTCTATATCGTCATTTTGTTGTCTTTTACTCCTAAAACATCTGTCACTGTCCACTCTCACTTCTCGCCATCAAAAGTTGATATAGTAGCACCATTAGGATGTGCGCTTTTAACTTTATCTACTTCTGGAATAGAAGGAAGCGGTCTTCTCTCTCATTTCCGGTACTCCTACTAAGAGGAGCAGAATCTTCTGGTTTTGCTTCTGTTCAACATTTGGTCGATGTTTTCGTGAGATACCCGTTGTTGAAAATCCTCAAATAGCTTATCCATCCACATCTTCAATTACTGCACGGCAACTTCCATCACTCAGATTTCTGTTCCTAGAACAAAAAAGGGTCTTGAATATCTTTCTACTCTTTCGTAGTCATTATTATTTGCAAATATATGCAAAGCGATGTTCACGCGCCAATGTTACTACCAATGACCTTGACATTCATCCGTGTTTTGTACTGTGGTAGAAATATATTCACAGGTGTCTCACTGTTCTCAGCATATCGTTCCATCACTAAAAAAAAAAAAAACATGCAGACACTACTATACGTATGGGCAAGATACTGTTCCACACCGAACCTTATTCAAATCGTTTTTTGAAGATGTGATAAAAACATCCTACTCAAAACCTTAATGTAGAGCAGTATTAATATTTTTCGTTGCCGGCTCTTGGACAAATTCGTTTGGCAGGAAAACAGACACTTCTGTGACAAGCCACCGCCAAATTTGTTTCTCTGACTGGACATTGTCTACACGACAAGTTACCTTATTGGATATTCGCAATGTGTCGCAGTTGTTCTTTTGTTGCTGTTGGTTTTCATAAATGAGTCATAAAAACAAAAAGAAGAGAAATACTTCTTGATTGTTTCAAAATGTTTGTTCAGTATTTTAGCATTTTGTTTTTCATTCATTGTATTTCTTGTGAAATTTCCATCCATCTGTCAAAGATTATTTTTAAGACAGTGTTTTTTCTTTTTCCTGCCTTTAACCTCTCAACGCGGAGTATAGGCCAGTTATAATTGAATTCCATGTCGCGTAATTTTTCGCTTCTGTACTTATACTCTGCCTTGAATGTCCCCCTTTCTCTAGTTCCTTTTGTGTTGATCTACGCCACGAGTTCTTAGGCTTACCTCTCTTTCTATATCCATCCGGATTCCACCGTAAAGCACTTTTCGCTACATTTGGTGTGTCTTTTCTAATTGTGCTACCAATCCACTTTCAGATTTTCTTAAATATTTGCTCCCTAATCGAAACTTGATTTGTTCTTTGCCATAGCTCCATATTGCTTATGTGTTCGGGTCATCTAATTTTAAGAGAGTGTTACAAATATTTTCTGTTGAGCATCAAGTAACAACACGAGTATTCATAAGCATGTTTTTCGTAACTTAATTCGGCGAAAGATGTATCCTCACTCCCTATTCTTTGAAATAATTGAATCGCATCAGCAGAAGTAAAAGAAAAAAACATAACGTAGACTATTATGAGGCTTGTATTAATAATAATTGTAATAATTCACTCTAATTTTGGAACAAAAGCCACAACGTTTGAGGGGAGGGGGAAAGTCGATTACATGGATCCTAGTAATTTACTAATATTTTTAATGCATCCATCTCCTGAGATCAATAAGATAGTTGGTGTCAACAGCATTTGAACTCAGAACATGAAGAACCGGAAGAAATGTTGCTACGCAATCAGTCCGAAGCGCTAACGTTCCTACAGTTTTATTACTGCTACAATAACAACAACAACAACAACAACAACAACAATAATAATAATAATAATAATAATAATAATAATAATAATAATAATAATAATAACTCTTTCTGCTATAGGCATAATGCCTGAAATTTCGGCGGAAGAGACTAATTCATTACACTCGTACTTATTTTATCGACTCCGAAAGGACGAAAAGCAAAGTCGACTTCCGTGGAATTTGAACTCAGAAAGTAAAGACGGACGAATGCCGTTAAACATTTCTCCTGGCGTACTAACGACTCTACCAGCTCACCGCACGAATAATAATAATAATAATAATAATAATAATAATAATAATAATAATAATAATAATAATAATATTAATAATAACAACAACAACAACAACAACAACAACAACAACAACAAAAACAACGGTTTGAAAGTTTGGCTCAAGATGAGCAAGTCTGGGGGAGAGGTATCTAGCATTCCTGGGGTCCGGTGCTCAACAGGTGCTTATTTTATCGGTCTCGAAAGGATGAAACGCAAAGTTGTCCTCGGCGGAATTTAAACTCTGAACACAAAGACAGACGAAGAGCCGCTATTTTGCACAGCATGCTAATTGCTGCCTCCTCCTCCTTCTTCTTCTTCTTCTTTTACTTTTTCTTCTTTTTCTTTTTTTAATTCTTTTACTTCTTCTTCTTCTTCTTCTTCTTCTTCTTCTTCTTCTTCTTCTTCTTCTTTTCTTCTTCTTCTTCTTTTTCTTCTTCTTCTTCTTTTTCTTCTTCTTCTTCCTACTGCTACTGATGATGAGGAGGATAATCGATGCCTGGGCTCATCTTCGCTTTTAAATGAAAACTATACACGGATATCGCTAGAATTAAATTGTCCCTAAACTTTTTGGTAGTAAAAAAGCAAATGAATAAATAAATAAACCTAAGAAAGAAAACAATTTTTAATATCGATGCATTACTGCTGAACGAAACGTGACAGTTTACGGCTAACATGAGCAACAATGAAAAGAATAAGTTAAAAAAATATACTCTAAGAAATATAATTCCTAATAAAAAATAATTCTATATCTCAAAATGTCTATTTTCTTATTTTTCAGATCAGTGAAGTCGGCATGAATAAATTTGGATATCATTATTTACTCGGATCTATGGTAAGTATTTCACTTATATCTTCATCTGCTGAACTTCGTCTCTTGTAATTGTCATGAATTCATAGACATTTATGATGCATTATAAATCGAATGTACGAGGATCGTGTGTGTGTGTGGTAAGTGTGTGTATGAGTGTGTTTGTGTCAATGTGTGTGTATGTGTGTGTGTAAAAGGAAATAGAAGCAGTATGACTGGGTTGAGAAAAAAGTATATGAGAGGAAGGGTGAGTGATGCAATAGTAGCTAAATTCAGATTGAGTGCATGAACGTGTATCAGTATAAATATAGACGTAAGAGTGGCTGTGAGGTAAGTAGCTTGCTTACCAACCACATTGTTCCGGGTTCAGTCCCCATGCGTGGCACCTTGATCAAGTGTCTTCTACTATGGCCTCAGGCCGACCAAAGCCTTGTGAGCGGATTTGGTAGACGGAAACTGAAAGAAGCCCGTCGTATATATATATATGTATATATATATATATATATATATATATATATATATGCATGTATGTATGTATGTATGTATGTATGTATGTATGTGTGTGTGTGTATATGTTTGTGTGTCTGTGTTTGTTCCCCCAACATCGCTTGACAACAGATGCTGGTGTGTTTACGTCCCCGTAACTTAACGGTTCGGTAAAAGAGGCCGATAGAATAAGTACTAGGCTTACAAAGATTAAGTCCTGGGGTCGATATGCTCGACTAAAGGCGGTGCTCCAGCAAGGCCACAATCAAATGGTAGAAACAAGTAAGAAATATGTACATGGGAGAGTGACATTTGTGACAATGCAACACAGGCTGCGAGAGAGAGAACGATAAAAAGAATTACCATCTGCTATCAACATAGAGAAATGAAAAAAGTAAGAAGTAGAGAACACCGCACAGAAATTTGAAGCAAGAAAAGCACTCAAGAGATTGGTTGAGGCTTTACATGACCAACAGAGTACAATGTGAATACAATGTAATAAAATATAGTATGTACAGGACTTGGACATAACTGTAATAGAATTGGTTAACCCTTATTAAAAAATACGCCAGAAGGCTTCCTATGAATGGAAGACATAAATGACATATAATTAATTTTAGGTATCTGCAGATTGTAAAAATTGTGTTGGTAGCTTGTTTAGTAGATGCCTAGATCCAGGACCGTCTCTAAGCCCCTGCGACACTTATGGTCGCAGGTGGCCTCCGTGGATGAGGGGGCTCATGTTAAGATCAAACTACGTAGATGAGCCATCTATTTACCTTGGTTAAGATGTTAACTGGAAATTTCAGACGAAAGGTCAGACGAGAAAAAAGATACGAGGGATACCATAAATAAATTTAAAAGAAACGAAAAAACTAAATGAAAATAGCTTTTCAACGAATTCCCTAGGGAGATAAAAGAGAAACGAAAGAAATACAAAGCAATGAAAAGATTAACAACTTCAACGGAAAAAAAACGGTGAGGAAATGTGGGGATGTATACTTAAACATACATACAAATATACGCGCACAGGCATACGTCAACACATTCGTACATACAAACACATACATGTATATGTCTGGCTTTTATCTGCTTCGGTGAAACAAGTCCAGTGACAAGGCTTTGACCAGCTCAGAGAGAGAGAGAGAGAGAGAGAGAGACCGAGAGAGGGAGAGATAGACGTATACCAAACACACACACGTCAAAGTTAGATAGTAGGAAGAGAAGGGTTAAAGGAATAATAAGTAGGGAACAAATAGAGAGGGAGGGGTAAGTTGATTAAAAGAATGTTCAAAGGCTTAGGAAAGAATTTCGCTATTGAAGTGGAGTGCACGTTAAGCTAATTGTTCAAACCACAGTGACTATCGTTATCATTTATATGAGTAGAAAGTATGTTTCTGCCAGTGTTTACATTTGTACGATTTTTCTATGAGTGTGTTTACAAGGGGAACCTTAGAGAAGAGAATATGGAAGAGTTCAGAGTTGCAAGTGTTACAAAATCTCCTGTCCTTATCAAAAGGAAAGGATACAGACAGTATGAACAAATCTAACTTAAAATCTATATTATTGTCTTTAAGACGCCAAACTAATTTACTTAGGCCTGTACTATGTCGTTTTTTACTATCCCTAAATGATGAATAATGATTTGAAATTCTCTTGGATAACTGGGAAGTGTAAGCACTTATATAGAAGAAGACATCGGTACCGATGACTTTGACGTCAATTCTACTAACTAGAAATATGTGTGTGTATGTGTGCGTATCTATGTACAGAGGTGTAGAAAAAATCTATACCGTTAGTGTTTTATGTGCTGTATTTCAGAATCATTACAGCACTTTGCTGTGATGATTCTAAAATACAATTTCTAAGGGACTATATTTAATTTTTGCTGATAATAAATTTGTGCAAATAACACCGGATATACAATGATGTATCTGTTTTGTGTTTATTTTGTACGGTGAGGTTATGGGCATGTGTCACTACTAATATATTAATAAGCTTTTAAAAACGCATGGATAAACATGCGAAACAGAGTTAGACAAATTCTCAAAGCACTATCTTATTGACCCGATGTCAGTGACACCGACAATAAGGTTGTTGACTTTGGTATTTCACTTGCAATACTCAAATCTACAATTGGTTATATACTTTTATATGGACAGATGCTTACCAGACGTCTCAGCTGCTATCCGCTATTTCCATTTCTGTTCGATTTTCCACTTATTCCTGTTAGAAGTCCTTAAATTTATTTCCCCTGCCATAGGTACATTAACTGGGCATTTTGACGGATGACTATAGACTCAGGTGCAAATTATTTTTGATAATAATAATAATAATAATAAATGCCCTGATGCAGTACCAGGCAGTGGCTCTCATGGCTTCTCATCTTTTCTGTACATTTGTTTTGTCTTGGTATAAAAGATGGGCTACAACACATATTCTGCTCAATACTACAGATTCGCTTCTCAGTTGTTTGACATTAACTACTTGACCATGTCCCTTAGTGGCTGACAATATTAGCTTCTCTGATCACGAGCAGAAGTAGTGGGGGAGCATCATAGCCATGTGTTGAGAGGGATTCTTTGGGGTTTAAATGATTAACCTCTGGAAACATGGGTGTTTCGTTCAACATCCTTAAACAACCCTTATTCAGAGAGCTTTTGAGAGTGAAGGGTTATTCGACCAGAAGAAAATTCTAACTGGGCCCCACCTGCAAAGTCATGTGCTGTGTATCTTGATATGAGATCACCATGTTGCGCACATATGGTTGTGATGCATGTGCCTAGCGTACCCTTATCAGACGGGTAGTCATGATGGGTATAGTGGGCTTCGTATATTTTATCCCAGTGTCACTTTGATGGCATGCACTGCTCTCTCAATAATAATAATAATAATAATAATAATATAATAATAATAATACATATATATATATATATATATATATATAGAATGCACATATATATATATATATATATATATATATATATATTAGAGAGAGAGAGAGAGAGAGAGAGAGAGAGAGAGATAGGGAGAGACAGCGGGAGAGTAAAGATTATTTGCCAACATAATGTGGCAGTCCTGGTTAGGGTAATTGTTACTGTTATTTAGCCCCAAGAAACATCGTCTCCAGCTGGCTAAATAATAGTAACAATCGTCCTAACCAGGGCTGCCACATTATGATGGCAAATAATCTTTTCTCTAGAGTACTGTTACTGAATGTCTCTTGTTTAGAGATTTAGAAATAATAATTTTCTGTTTATTAGATCAGTGAATGTGTATCACTTTGAAAAGTTTAGTGGCGCCATCTCTAGCCGAGCAGTTATTCTGTGCTGATGGTGGAAATAACCCAGAAACCATTGGTACGCAGATATTGCTTTGAGCTGAGTGGGGTACACTGAACTTCTTTTTCGAAAATGTAATGGCGAAGATAGTGTGTCGTATATATTTATATATATATATATATATAATATATATATATATATATATATATATATATATATATGTGTGTGTGTGTGTGTGTGTGTGTGTGTGTGTATAGATCGCTAGCTACTACACATTCTGTATTTTCTCTCCTTGCTTTTTCTGTGGAAGAGCGTAGGCTCGAAACTTTAAAGACTTTTAAACTTCCCGAGCGTTATACTAATACATCTGTTTGTTGTCTAACCACCTGTCTTCGTCTTTTTAATTTTTTGTGAATTATCCACATATATATATATATATATATATATATAATATATATATATATATATACACCCTGTGTTTGTGAACACAAACACACACATACACATATAGATCATTAACAGCTAATATGCTTCGCGTCTGCTGCTTTTTTCATCAAATCTAAAAATAAATATAAATATTCAGTTATCACATCATTGCGAGATTACTGAATTTGGTACGCCATCTCGATAAACAGATGTAGGAGAATGCATTTTTATATACATGACTAGATTCACTCATCTCTTGCGCGCGCACCCCATCACTTACATACACACAAACTCACGCACACAAGCACACACACTCACACACACATACACACGTACATACATGCAAATATGCTCAAGTTTATTTTTATATTTAGTTATAATAAAAACCATTCTTCGTGAATCTGATGGCTTACAATATTCTTTTTTAGAGTACAACTTTATTATTCTTTATACAAGAATGTTGACAGTGACTTTGAAGTTTTGGCCAAATACGTCATCACCGGAGTGCGATGCATTATAGTTAGGCTTACCTTTATATAGTCTCCGTTGAGTTAAAATCATCTTTGTGTCTGAGGGTTTAAGGGTGGTAATTCCGTTATCCGGTTGTTATAGAAAGGTGTTTGGAAGATTTTCAGTTGATTACATTTGGGGATATGATATTAGTCTTTACTCTTTTACTTGTTTCAGTCATTTGACTGCGGCCATGCTAGAGCACCGCCTCTAGTCGAGCAAATCGACCCCGGGACTTATTCTTTTTAAGCCTAGTACTTATTCTATAGGAATCTTTTAACGAACCGCTAAGTCACAGGGACGTAAACACGCCAGCATCGGTTGTCAAGCCATGTTGAGGGAACACACACACACACACATATATACGACGATCTTCTTTCAGTTTCCGTCTACCAAATCTACACACAAGGCTTTAGTCAGCCCGAGTCTATAGTAGAAGACACTTGCCCAAGGTGCTACGCAGTGGGACTGAACCCGGAACCATGTGGTTGGTAAGCAATCTACTTACCACACAGCCACTCCTACGCCTATCGATTAGAATATAGTTATGCACGTAGAACTTTGTAAACAAGGTGTTTCTCATTGTTATGTTGGCAGTAGATGTGATAATATCTTTGTTGATTTTAGTATTATTGGATTTTGACGGATGAAATGCCAAAGGAACAACATTCAGTATTTAAGCCTTTAATAACTAGGTTTGTCCAATCTATTTCCCAAAAGAATGTCGGCAGGTGTTAAGTTTAGGATGATGCTAATTTCTTTACTTGTATTTAATGTATTTCTTGTTTTTAGTACAAGGAAAGAGAAAGAAAACAAGACTCTAACTAACAACAGTAAAGACGTGACCAGCCTAAACTTCTACCTAACTGCATTTCTTTGTGAACTATTGCATGAACATTATATGAATTATTCAACTGGAAACAGCTGTTTCCTCTACAGAAATAATGTGGTTAGAGTGATGAAGTCAAAACTTTGGAGTCTTTGTCATGTAATATTTTCATAATTCTTATACATAAACAATGCTCTTCGAACCAGTAAATAATAATAAAATTCCTTCGCAAAATTAAGGAAGCTGCTTTATAATTGTTCAAACTACTATAAATAGCTACCAGATTTTCTTTGGTTGCATTTTACATTCTTTCAAAAATATAACATCTTAGATGACATTGGTTAATATATTATTATATTCAACACGACTTCTATAGAAATTAGATGGGGTTTGTTCAGGTACATTACAGAAGGCTTTATAATTTGTATAATTTGCACATTTCAAAATGAATTACTGTTAAAGAAAAAAGGTCCATGCGCTGAGAGGATCAGGATTTGAACTGAAAGGACTCAGATGATGATTTATTAAAGCATAAGAATTTGCACTTGCTAAAACTTGGATTTTGCGTTTCGTGTCACAATACTGACATTCAAAGGATTGTTACGTATGTTGTATTTTGAATAATATTTTATTCAAATTAATTCATGGTATTTTCCGTTATTAAAATCTTTTTGTCGTTTCCTTTCCATGTCGCTATTGTATAATTTGCTATATTCTTCTTCCTGTTTCATTATTGTTTTTTATATAAAATCATAGAGAAACAAATAAATATTCTGCATTTCCTTTTCGTGTGTAAGCTAGCTGAGGTATGAAGAACATGACGTGTTTGCATTGGCTTTGAAAGAATGGCATATAAATTATTAGTAAGATTATTGAAAGAACATTTTGGATGAAATAAGTGATTCGGAAGCATGCAGATATTGTCTAGGACAACTTAACACAAAAGAGATAGAAAAAGTATAGAAATATTTTCTAAACCGCGAAAAGCAATCGATTCCATTTGTATAACAGAATATAGAACAATACATTTTGTTATATAATTCTATCTTTATTTTTATCTTAAGAAAAATCAATATTGAAGAAGTTTTTCCATCTTGTTCTGTTTCGTAACAAGATGTTATATATAGCTTAATTTAATTTTAAATATTTTGTCCCGAGTAGCTAGCACTTAGCAGAAATATTTTTTAAACGAAATTCAGTTAGTTGAAATCTATTCATGCATTGCATTCTTTAAAGACAGTAAATGTCTATTCGATGCCATTGCTGCATATAAATGAACTGGCATATGGTATAGGCATGTGCTTTTGCATATTCATTCATTACAGCATTAAAGGCGAAATACATGAATAGATTAAGTACTGATCCCCCCGACTAATAGCTTTTACGTTCAAATCCACTACACACGTTGCATTCATTAGTCACACTTTTATTTACATCTATAAATTCATTTATCTGCTCCGTAAACAAGTGCTTGATTAGATTGCGATTATTGATCATGCTTCTGATTCCTCACTGACGGACAATTCCTGCCAACAACAAAAGAACAAAGGTCTATAACAGGTAATTAGGTAGAACACAGAGATGGTGCAATGCATATATTCTGCGGTATCATTATCACCACAATCCACCTAACTTCATCCAGGTCATGTCTCTACTGCTTTGATAATTCCATTATTCACAAATGTTCTTGGCTTACTCATTCCCCCTACACCGACGCTTATGGAGCAAATAGGGGAAATTATACAATCATAATTTCTCCACATTTACTAGTGTCACCGCACTAATCCTCATAGACTGACGCTTTGAACACTCTTTGTATTTTTATTGTCTTTAAAACAGGCTTATACGAATTCCCAACTATGGTCCTCTTAGATTCGGATCAGTACTTAATCCTATCTACCGATAAAACTATCTAGCACTCGCCCCAACTAAATCTCCGTCTGTCTAACGCTAACTTGCAACCCATCCTTGCCTTTTAAACAGCGATGCAACCGTCCACTTCAGCATTCCCGTCCACATCCTACACAAACAAAGCACATAAATACGAACTCCATAATGAAGCTACGAGTGAACAATAGTTCACTCGTAGCTTCATTACAGTACCACAATCGAAGAACACAGTCAATAACGACTGGAGAAATGACCCACACATGCTAGTTTGACAGCCATGTTGAAAACAAGAGAAGACACTAACAATGTGACCATCGGAAACAAAAACTTAAATTTTGTGCTTTTAGTGCCGAAGTTTTCTCACAGCTTATTTTTGGGAGACATATGAAAACGATCTCTACCCAGTAATGTTTACTCTGGTATTTCTAACCATAGCAGTTCCGTAAGCTATATATGTGCGTAAAGCTTTTCTTCACACATTATCGTTTTTCACTATATATACCATGGAAAGCTTCTACAAATGATTTCCACTTCACTCCACCAGACGCCCAATCTCTTAACTTCCTAAGCTTTACTCTCGTTCCACTTTACAGAACTAAGTAGATAATTGATACCTGTACGTCTTGAATGTCAGCGAAATCAAATTTAGTAAGCGCGTCCTGAGAAATCAACCAACTCTCATTGCTATTAAACAAAACGCAAGTGCAAACTCATCAGGGCTAATTATACACTTCTCATCTGCACACAACACACTCGTCTCTCTTCCCATGTTACTCGTACAACCAAAGCTTTTCTGCAGAATGTCACCCCTCCAGAGTTCTCTCGCCACCTATATTTACAGATTTCAAAATGAACACAACTTCAGCGATCTCATCAACACCGCAAAATTACTGAAGGTCATGATTGCAACCGCCCCTCCAGACAAGTCATAAAAAGAAGCAATAAACTTTTAGTTTCTGATTTCAAGTCCCGAAAGAGGCAACTCTTACATTTATTCATTACATCTCGGTAACACTAATACCGATAATATACATTTTTCTCTCTTTCCAATTAGCTTCGACTATAAAAAGGAAATTATATTTAGGAAAATGCATTTGATATAATATATTATCACGTAATTCACTGTCATAACTCCACTGAGAGTAACTGTTATTATTCAGGAAGAATCAAATATTAATTAGTCTAAAAATATGCAAAACATTTTCATGGGTAAAATGTTCATATAATGTTCGTATGCAAAAGTCTTTGGAGTTTTGATGCTTTATGAAGTTATAGAAATATCCCACAGGCAAACTTTATAACAAGCAATTATATAAATTCACTTAATTGTTATATTATAGTGTAGTTGCCGAATCGGTAGTGCTCCGTTTTCAATGCATTGAGTGCGTATGTAGTTACGACTATCTGTTCAATATGAAGTTCTATGTAGTCAGTTTTCCTATTCATGTTCCTGTAGTCGATAAATGAAACACTTGACATGTTCTGGGTTTCGCAATTTAATCGACGGTACAACTCTGAAACAAGTTTGTGACATCTTACGCAATGCAATAAATCCTTATGCAAATTCATTTAAATTAATTGCATTACATTTCACTTGAAGTTGAAGTAGTAGAATTAGTACAACGTCAGTCTCTATATTATTTCTGTGACATGAGTGTTAACAATTTGCAAGCTCAATTTTCTACAAACATATGGCTTCGTTCCAATGTGAGACATCATTATTCTGTATTGTTTTGATGGTTAGAGTTGGATGTGAATTACTAAACTTATTTTCATTTAAAAACAGAAAATTCGTTGTAAACCGAAGGCCTTACAATCTCTCAAGGCAGATTGATAAAAGAAAAGAACAACAGTTTGAAAATTGATTCACGCATGTATAATAAATTGGTTTACTGCGAGGAAGATGAAAAATCTAGTGTTTGGGACAATACTTTTAGTTCAAAGTGATGTAGGCAACAGTCATGACCAAAAAATATGATGATTTCTGCTTCTTAAGTCAAACCAATTTATTCTACTGCTAAACGAGAAACTAATTTATGTCACTGCTAAATAATATTTGCCAACGCTGTGGACAACATATCCACATTTCCGTTTTTTTTCATTATAACTCATACAGGTTTCACTTCCTCTAATCAGAAGATACTTAAATTTTGATTGTTTTTCGCTCACAAGAAAACGTATTAAGATTTATAGATGCTAGATGAAGTTGTCTATAGAATTCGGCTGAGTGAAAAAACCTTCGTCGTTCAATAAACTTTCCACCTGAGATCACGGATTCACCGACATGTCTCTGCCCCTATTGCAATGTTTATTTCAAACTTATAGGTTGTGTATCATATTCAATGAAGCCCACCCCAAGAGCAACTTTTTTTCATTTTTCATCATTAAACTTCCAAACCTATACTTTCTCAATATTTCTTGACCAGAAGAATAACCCTCCAAAAATCTTTCCCACATAATCACTTTACCAAAACTGAAGTGATCCTCAAAAATACCATGCGGGTACTGCTCTTCACTCAATGATAACACTAAATAATAATACTCCAAATGTATAGAACTTATCTTCAAGTTAAATATCTAACTATTGTAGATAGATTAAACATATTCCACAACTTCTAATTGAATTTTCAATGAGAAATATTTTTTGTGACCTTATATTTTTTAAGTTCATTCATAACGTAATTAGTTGCATTGGCTTCAGATTTTATTTTATTTTCATTATCCCTGGAAATCATTATTCTATATTTTATGCAGACACGTGATTCACAGTCTACTCTGATTGTAATTCTGTTCTGAATCTATTGTTTATATATGCATTGTTGTTTGGAATCAATGCTTCTAATTATCATCAGATAATCAATATCTTGAAAGTCCACTTGATTTTTTTTTTTAAGAAAAAAAGTAGTAATTAGAGGCCCTTATTAAATTTTATTGGCTTTGGGATCAAAGTAAATCCTGAAATAGAAACGATTTAGATTATTGATGTGTGATGCTCTTCAGAAAGAATAACTTACCAATATGTTAGAAATGGAAGAAATTCGAAATAATTCCTGTAATTAAAACAATACTAAATCTACAACGCATTGGATATCATAAATGACTAAAGCGAGCAAACATATTTACTCTGGTTCTGTTCTCAATTTCTAATTATTTTTACCACAATTGTAGTAAACCATTTGAATATTGCTAAAACGAAAGAAGGAAGGAAGGAAGGAAGGAAAGAAGAAAAGGAAGAAAGAAAGAAAGAAAGAAAGAAAGAAAGAAAGAAAGAAAGAAAGAAAGAAAGAAAGAAAGGGAAAAGTTCTGTTCACTATATTGAACATTTCTAAAAATATTTTAATGTTCTGCAAGAATGAATAAGGCATATTTCCTATAATATCACCAAGGATATTATAAATTACAAAATGTTATATTTTTATTCATTTATTCAAATATTGAAAATACCTTTTCCCTGTCTTTGAAGTAATCATTTTAATATCTGACAAGGTGAATTCTATAAAGAATGGGCTTTAAATATGTATAGTTCTGGTGATAGAGAAATGTAAATGCTATTTGTGTGTGTACATACATAGAGAGGAAGGGAGTGACAGAAACAGACAGAGAAAGGGAACGTGCTAGCTTTTCTATGAAATGAAATTAAAAAAAAACATTGTTGTATTATCAAGAATTAACCTTGAGATGATAATAAGCCGCTGAGAATATTATAAATCAGAAAAGAATCGTAAGAGCGTGCTGTGTTGTTGATCTGAATACGAGTATTATTTTAAAAGAGACTTACTAAATACCTAGTAGGAATTTTAAACCTTTATCATTCAAACTGTCTTATGTTCATTACAACAGGATCCAGTCTCTCATACTTATCCTACAATGTCTTTCTAACAGTCACATCATGAAAACCTAGAATAAGCTGTATATTTGACAGAATAATCTGAATGGTAAAGGTTTAAAGAATATTCTTCAGTTGTTTTCATATATTGTATATGCGACAGTAACAATTCATTAGTTTATACGAAGGATTTGTTAATACGATCTATTACACAGTTAAAATAGGTATATTTTCGTGTTGGTTTCACATTGAGGACTTCCAAAATTGCTCTTCCAACCTTATAGTTTTGTACTATTTATATGCTACAGAACTCTTGGAAACATTCTGATAATATAATGTAGAATATTAATATATTCTTCTTTTAATTGGTTCATTAAAACTATACATTTTATGTATAATTGTAAGCAATAGTTTTCTCTACGGTTAAAGTAATTAGAAAGAATGCGAATGTAAACTTAATATTAGGCATACAAAATATTTCTAGAGATAACTGGTGCCAATATATCAATCTGTAGATAAAAGATACTTCAGGTAAAATAGCATGAAGGTAAAGTTTCAAAGGGTAGGAACAAATGCTACCAAATGGCAATATATTAAAATGTGACGAAGAACAAAATGTATAGCTCTAATTAAATATGTAATTTCGCATTATGTAAATGAATTGAAGTCACCGGTTGTGAAGTTTCAGTTGAAAGATTTTGTGTTTACATAAGAAATCATACATATAAATCTGATTAATTCAGTCTGTCAAGAACAACTGTTAGTTTATAACAGTTAATATTCTCTTTGAAATAGGTTTACGAATGTTAAGCTTCAAAGCCGAACGCCTGCAGGATAGGTATAGTAACTAAACTGTCTTGCATTTGTACCATATGTTAGTCAGCAGAAGAAAAATCTTTATCCTTATAGCTATTAGCAGAATAGGTAGGAGCAGAAAGAGACCTCACAAGGAAGCTTAATCAATGAAGGCTGGTAAATACTTCTGAGATCATTGATAACTGGAGCAAATCTTATAATACCGGAAAACATATATGTACACAAACTCACATACACGTTAAGAGTGATAGATTAGCAGACGTCGATGAAATGTAGCAAATAATATACAATCTGTTTACCTTCGGTGGGGAAATACCGTCAGAATCAATATTATCTCCCATATATCTGTGAGTCAGATTCGCAGACATCCTAGAATTGCAGATAAATTCATATATCTGATTTTTCAGAGATGACTTCTAGTTAATCAACAATATCAGAAATACAGAGAAGAGAAACATTCTTTTGTGGCTTAGTCAACCTCTCGAATAATAGAGAAGAGAAAAAGGGAGGGATACATAAGTTATATTCAGATCATTGGATGACCTGGTTCCAAAGAATGCTACAAAATGCACTCCACTTCAACGGAGTGCATTTTGTTATACCTTTAATCATTCCTTACTCCAGCATTCTTCACTAATTTTTCTTCAAATACTTCAGTTTCACCATTCTACAATAGAAGTTGACCTACGTAACATAATGACTTGAATATCTACGATTATCCATGCAATTAGTATATAAAAGCACGGTATCAAGAGGATTAAATTCTGAAAGCAAGTAATAACGGAAATAACTAATATCAAACGTTTGAAATTGTGAGTAAATAAAATTAACGTAGATGAGCGTTGAAATCAACGGACATGTTATGAATATTCGGGGTATTTTGCTACTGTGAGGAATTAATATTATCATATTTCCCTGTATTTTTACTTACGTGTATATGGAATGTGTAGATACATAAGGGACGAAAATCAATATATCTCGGATTTCATTCTATTGTCTGATATAATTTCATAGGTAATTATTCCGAGATTGTGATACAAGGATCTAATAAAGACATAATACAATACCTAGAAGACAATACATATAATCAATAATAGGAAACGTATATTAAATTTGAGGAACAGAGAATAGATTAAGACATATAATGTGTGGATTATTAATAATAGATGAGATATAGTAGTGGAATAAACAGTAAGTAAACTAGAGCAAATAGGCTACAGTATAGTTATATCACTTTATATTCTGAGACGAAATTAAGATGGGATTCACTTTAATTTATATGTATTCGAGGTCAATGACAAAAATAAAATCATTACCCTGGCATCGATTTTGATATAATTTGCTTTGCGACCTCTTAATTAGCAATATAGTTCCCTGTGAAATGATACCAGTGTATGAATGGAAATATATTACGAACTGTCACAAAAGTCTACTGAATCTAGGCTTCTAAGGAACATAAAGGATAAATTTCCCTCTCTCTTCCTTCCCTTCGATATATATATATATATACACACGCACACACACACACATACATATATATATATATATTAGGTCGTCCCATAAATAATTCGTTTTTGTTTTTCATACTTCTTTTATGTTTCAAAATTGCGATAAACAAATTTCCTTTTTAATCCAAGATATACTATCTTTCATTTTCTACAATGTTCTTCTATCTATCTGGTAGAGTTGCAAGGCGTCTCTTCCAAAATTCACTTTTCCGTGACAAAAATGCTCTTGCAGTACTGTTCAGACCTCCTCTACAGAATTCGTATTTTTTCGTCCAAATGATTTTGAAGATTGCGAAATAAATGATAAACAGCTGCGGCAATGTTCGCAATGTTCGGCGAATATGGTTTTCCATTCAAACTTTTTGGAATGTCGTCCTCGCTATATGTGGTCGAGCATTATCCTGATGGAAGAACAGTTTTCGTCTTGAAACAAAAGCTCGTCGTTTTTCTTCTAGCACTGACTTAAGTCGCTCAAGGGGACTAAACCTTTCATATCCCACTAAACAGATAACAACAACTTACGTGGGTGAAGACCTTCTTTAGCCTGTGGTGCCAGTGCTTCTCCATTCTCTACCCACTGTCTTCGGTGCAAGACAATTTTATAGACAACACATGTCTCGTCATCACTCCCTATTCAGTCCAAAATAGGTTCATTCGTGAGACGTGGCAGCAAAGAAGAGCACACATTCAGTCTCTGCGTGCGATTAGACCCGGAAATTTTGTGAGGAACCCATTGATCCAATTTGCTGACTTTTCCGATGGCACGTAAGTGTCGATGAATGGTTGAATGACTATATCCAAGGTTCTCCGCTAGTTCCTCAACAAGATAGGATTTTGTTCCACCAGGGTTTGTAGGGCATCTTCGTAGAGCACTACAGATCTTCCAGAACGAGGCTCATTTTCTAGGCTGTAGTTTCCGGTTCAGAATTCCTGGAGCTACTGGACACTTGCTTATGCTTATTGGCCGATCCCAGTATTGCTGTAATATTCCTCGTACTTTCCGCTGCGCTGTTGCCTTTATTGAACTCATAAAGCAAAATATGCCGAATATGCATCTTGTTACTTCCAATGTAGCTTTGAAAAAATAACTGTTGAAATCGAACTGCACTCTTCAAAACATTCAATAAGAATAATTACATGGAAAATTTACTACCTGCTATTATAGCAAGTTGATGCAGGTAATTTATTCCGTTTCCCTCCGACTTTTAGTTCATTCAATTGAAAGCACAGCATTATTTATGGGATGACCCTATATATATATATATATATATATATAATATATATATATATATATATATATATAACTTAGCATTTAGTAATGATTGTGAAAACACAAAATACAAAAAAAGTTTCAGGAACGACACACATGAGACTACCTAAAGCCTTATAAACGCATTAATAGGGCAAAACAGAAATATATTTGACAGAGTGAAGTGGTTGAAATTATAAAGAAATATCCGGCGTTTTTATATTATTTCAATGATACAATAAAAATAAAACCAAGAGAGCATTTTGTAATCTAAAATTCTTGTCTTTAAAAGGTACATTGAAAAGGGATGAGTCATTTTGACTGAATTATAAAACTTAACTGCATATATTTACCAAATTATTATTGGCTATATTTAAGAATATTCCACATACTGTATTTTACTAGAGATAAAAAGTTACCCATGGGAGTACTGCGACGGTAATATAATGCAAGAATTATCAATAAACGTCAAATAGACAGAAAAATGACAAACAACCGAATATCATGAACATGTATCGATGAATGTAAATAGCAAAGTAAATTTACGCCAAATATGTACGTGCTTGTAATAAAAATATGTCATATATGTTTTATCAGAAACATATTTTTAAAGATTTATACTTATTATCTCCTATATCTGTATTTTATCATGCTGTATGTCAGCTATTTCCCGGCATTTTCGAAAAAAACATTATCTTTATTATACACATGAGTTATATATGGATTTGAAGTAATATAAACAGCCTTGTTTTCAAATTGTTATCATGCAAACTATGAATAATGCGTATTAGCTACTGAAATAATCTTGTCATTCGGTTATTTGTTTCTTTAAAATTTTTCATAGGTTTCCCAACGAGTGAAAAACACAAATATTGATATCACGATTTATATCTCTCTTGGCTAAAGCATTTGGATTTTAGGAATATGATATCATACACGCATAGGTTATTTAAGTTTTCACATTTAGCAAAATAGTTAATTTATAATTTGGTCACTGTGGATTTAGAACATTCAGTACTTACCCTGTGCTGATTCTCGATAGTGCAATAATGCATGATAGTGCATGATACGCTGATGCTTTAATTAGTTTTAGTTATATGCATTGCTACATTGAAGCGTTATATAAGCGAATTTCAGCTTTCGAATTATTTTCTCCAATATATATATATATATATATATATATATTATATATATATATATATATATATATATGTATCTGTAAATGTAATATGTGACAATTATTCGGTAGTCATGATAAAACTCCGAGTTTCGGATGCCGAGGTGGAAATCCACGCCGCTATCTCTTCAGTTATCCGGCCATGAATATGCAAATACATTTGGCGAAGGATGCGAGTGAGGATGTGTACGTTTTCAAGTTTTCAAGTGAGGGTGGATAAATGTATAGTTTTAGGTGGGCGCACATGTGTAGGTATGAACAGGTGCGCTTACGCGAATACTATGAACTCTTTACCCCCCCTTACTTAGCGGTCTTTCGAATAGCTCTTTTGTCTTAATAACGGTCAATCACACAGCAATTTCCCTTTGTATAACGGTCATTTTTCATAGCATTTTTCCGATGGCCGGATAACTGAAGAGGCGGCAGCGTAGATTGCCACCTCGGCATCAGAAACTCGGAGTTTAGTCATGGCTACCGAATAATTGTCACATATTACATTTACAGATAAATTCCTCTATTTACATAATATCGAGGTTTCTTTCTTTCTTTTGATATCTTACCGTTTTTATCAATATATATATATATATATATATCTTCTTAATCCTTAATCCTCAACAGTTGTTTTCCACTTTTTGCGATCATTGGCGTCTTTCTTGGCTGCTTCCTATGTCTGGCCGGTGGTCCTGAGCTCGTCCAAAATGCTCCGCTTCCAAGTCTACTTCGGGCGTCCTCACTTCCTTTCCCCCAGCGGGTTCCAATCAAGTGCTCGTCTGGAACCGGAACTGCGGAAAGAACTGCGGATGTATATATGTGTGTGTGTGTGTGTGTTCAGAAATTAGTTGTTAGCATTTACAGAGATTATGAAATAAGGGATACAACAGTATATTAAAACTTTGAATGAAAGAGTATTAAATATTTAGAGAAAAGAATGCATTTATGCAACAATTTCAATGGCCAACTGGCTGATAACTGATGAGGAGTTGGAAACTATCTGTGTCTGTTTCCCGTTTGTTTGTGCATTTATATATTTTAACTCATTATGTGTGTGTGTAGGGAGAAAGAGATATTGTTGCTCTGTATGAATCTAATTGTACTATATATCTTACATATAAGACTTATCGTATATGATTATGCACGCTCTTATTTATTTCATTAGATCCTCTATTATTTCAAGTCATCAAATAAGGTAATTGTGACACACCGATTTGATTTGCTTTTATCAAATGTCGCCGTATATATCTCTCTCTCTCTCACACACATACACACAGTGACTAGTCTCTTGGGCAAATGTCTTTTATACCAAATGCGAGTTCATAAAGAAAAGCCTTGTGAACAAAACCGGGTTAATGGAAAATGGTGTCAAAGCGACCGATGGTGTCATTTTCGTGTTTAAGCACTAGGTTGTCTAGTCATCCTTTAAAGATGTCAAACCGATTCTGTTTGAAAATTACGGTGGCCTATGGAATACGCAGCCTCTTATTCACAAAATGAATGGGCAGGTATTCAAGTTGGTGATCATCATCACCACCATCATCATCTTCATGAGATTGACTAAGCTGCATATATATACCAATAGTAATTACGTGATGAGTGACTTCTTCAAAAGATACATTATAAATGAATGCCAGAGAAGTTCTTCATGCAAACAAGCTCTTAGCAATAATGATATAGTTTACCTTAATTAACTTTGACAAGTGTCTGTGCTACAAGTTTTTCCTATTTCTAGGAACATATCTTTTCTACCGATTGATGGCGTGTGATACAAATAATTTGTGCTTAACATTGAAATAGATTTTCCTTAGAATACTTCAGATAATGTAACATAGAAATGAACAGAGGGGAATAAAAAGTCGAACAGGTGTGTATTTAATCTGATAGGTTATTTCAGTCATGAAATATATTTATTTGACATTGTAGACTACAGATAAGAGGAGAAAGAAGACTTTCTTTGACGAGTGTCGACTTCAATTTGAAATATAAACGACTGACGTTGACATTTATGTATGTTGGATAAATTTATGCATGGTTGTAGTGCGGTTGCGCTTGTAAACGTTAATAGTATATAAATCTTTGTGTGTGTCTGTGTGTGTAATATCCTGCCGAAGCTTTGAAATTATTATTCATACATAACAGGAATTATTACAATTATTAAAACAATGTCATCGTTGCTTTGCATTGATTAACATCAATATTATCAAGCAGAAAATGTATTTAATATTAGTTATTGTCAGTAAATTGAACCAGAAAAAATGCGTTTTAGACATATTAGATGATAAAAATGAATAATTTAAAAAATAATAGAATATAATTTATTTCGTCTGGTGAGAATTCTAATTACGTACATAGCTTTTAAGTAATTATCACGGAATAGCATGACGTTTTTAATTAGAGATACCAACCTTACTAGTTTGTAGCTATTTAATTCTTCTACATTTACTCTTGTAGCGTTATATAACTGTCAGTAAATATCAGATTTATTTCTTGTAGATGGCATGTAAACAACAAGAATAAAGAGTTAATATTGATGTCAATATTTATTTTTAAGTTAATATGAAACACAGACGTGAATGAATCATATATATTTTGTGTTTATATAAATGAAACAATTTACGACAGGGGCAGATCCTTTGGCATAATTACTGACACAAAACAAAGTGTCTTATGGATTATTCAAAGCATATTCGACAAATGATTTTGAAAGCTCTATGTCTGAGCATTTTCGTTTCTTCATCAATACAGAATATTAATATACATCTGAGAACATTACAGTAATAGACAATTCAGATATTAACACGTAATATATAAAATCTCAAACCTAAATGCCAATCATTTCTGAAAGGAGATAAAAGTGTTGACACGCCTGGAATATTAGTTACCAAAATATATTACTATCATTATGTCTCATGTTGGAGACTGATATACATGATATGGAGAGAAGAAAATTGCAAAACGCTTCACAGCATGACATATAATATCATATTTCACAAGATATCATTGATAGATTTCTTGTTGAGACGTTTAAAAGCAGAAAATACCTTAATTTATAGCAGAGATATATGTACGGAAAGGAACCGTGCTACAATTTGTACATTCGTTTTCTTTGTCCATCATTAGACTTGTCCTACTTTTCTATCTTTCCTAATCTATATTATTTCTAAAATGATGTTTAGTAGTCAGCTGTCATCTTAGAAACAGTGCAACCATTTTTATGATTCTATGAAGAAGACACAATTACTTTTTAAATTGTTTTCCTTTCCTATACTTTGCTAAGTACAAATAACACTTTAAATCAATTCTTACATCCATTACATACAAAGATGTATAAATATACCTTTTAAACGATATCATTGATGTATCATTGCATTATATTACTGTTTATCATGTATATTGTTTGAAATTAATGGTGTTTATACTCAGTCTGTTTATAGTTGTTTGTCGTTTTAATAATGATTTCTAACTTAAACACAAGAACATCAATATTCATGCGAGGTAAAACTCGGCGAACGTGATCCCTGTATTTCACTTGTACCTTATTTTATCGACTGGAACAAAGCAACTTTATACTGCCAGAAGCTATCTGACATTATACTGATGTTACGGTTTTGTCGAAATTTCATGGTTGACGAAATGCTAAAAGATCATAAATATAGACAAATATACATTAAACAAGTGTGTGGATAATTGTATTCTAAATACACATATAGATTTTAAATATTTACGACTTCACTTTATTTACACAGAAAATAGTTACTCCTTTCTTTCTTTTATGTTACTACTCACACTTGCTACTCTTCATTCATGAAATTTCCCCGTCTAAACAAATGCTTTTTCTCTCTACCTCTTTATAAATATACTGGTACCTTTATTATCATTCGTAAAACACCCCACTTCATTTGCTTTTAATCCCACTTCTTGTATTTATATGTAAACTCTTTCATGTATATTTTATTAATATCTCTATTCACAAATATTCTATCCCATTTCTAACAATTTAAACTCCAGTTTGGCAGTAAAAATGAGCGTTGATATATGTTTTCACGGCAATCATTTAGATCATCTTCCGGAAAGTTTAGCTCTTTTAGAAAAAATAACAGCAAAATATTTAATCAATGTTTAGGCCAAAGAAGTACCAGATAAGGTGGGAGACAACCATGCATATGGTTGATCAATGGTGAAAACTTTACCGGGATTATACTAATAAATCTCCAACATCAAGAAAGCCCCAGAAAAAAAGGATAATTACTATAATATAATATGGTGGTGCTCTCAAGTTTTATTAGGGAATAAACTGATTTCCTAATCAGAAGTTGTTGTAACAGAATGCAATATATTATTAACTTTAATATTGATAATTATTAAAGTTTCAATATAGCAAGCATTAACTATCAAAGCTGAAATGCCAGAGAGACCCAAATATATTTAAAATAGGATTAATTTCGAAAGCATCAATATAGGGTACTACTAGTATTCCTAATTACAGTACATCAACAACTCCAGCTGATAAGAGAACCTTTTTATATATTTGGGGCCAGTGGCCAAAACATATATCTGTGAATATGTCTAATTTCCAAAGCAGCAGAATAATTTCTTTCTTTCACTAACGTAATTTGTACTTGAACCTTTATTAGATATCTGCACGCTTTTTTTCCTTATATTTAAGATATACCGTGTATATTCTAAGCTAGTGGGCAGATTTACAATTTCAGTTAAGCTTTGAGAAAAAAAAATCTGAAAGCTTAACTAGGCAATGTCAAATAACCACCACAGCCTGATACAGTTATTCTGCAAAATCTTATCTATTACAGATATTTCACATATTTTTTTATACTAATCGATTTAACTGAAGACAGCAACTTCTCTATACAGATGAAGACCTTTGAAGACTCTAATTAATTTAGTTGGATATCTACAAGCAGGGCATTGAAAACTATTGAATTGTTTATTCACTCTTCAATTAAGTTTACTCTTGGTTATCTATTGCACGTAGATATTTACTGTGAGCCTCCTTCTTAATTTGTAATGTTTGTAGTGTTTCTTTTTCCAATATATAAGTTATTTGATGTTTCCAACAGATTCTGTTTAGTCTACTACTATCTATTTCTGAGGATACCTTATAATTTACTTTCAGTCTATGAGGAATAGCTTCAAATGTGGAAATATTATTGGATTTCAACATGTCATAGAGTACATCTTTATTCGTATTTTAAGAAGGCATGGCAGATATTAATATTTTTGTTCGTTTTTTGCGTTATAGATCCTAGAAATCATACACTGGAAGGGGATCTGGTTATGCTAATTACTTTTCACTATCTTTTATCATCTAATATTCTAGAACGGTATGGGAAATCAAGAAATATGAAATGGTTTGCAAAAAACTATGCAATGAACTTTACTGCATATGTTCAAATCATCTCACTTCTATGTAAAATTGGAACCAATTGCGAACCGAGAAACTCCTCAGTACTTCTACAAACGGTCACGCTGTTTGCTATAAAATCTACACTTATTAAGGATTTGACATGCAATACTGTTTTCAAAGTACACAATAAATACTGACTATAAAAAACTAAAAATATATAGGAATTACATGATGCTCCTACTTGGTTAGCGAATAGATGCATATGATTAGTCGTTGGAAGATTTTCTATATAACAGTTATTCAGTGGAATAATGGTGGATGTTCAGTTCTTATATATATAAATATGTATACATACATATGGTGGCTGCCCCATCGTTATCGAGTATGGCCATTGCACGAAGCTTAATCAATGTTGTTATCGTGCAATGCCTGTGCAAGAAGATTTTTTTTAAAGTGAAGAAAGGCTGTGCACTGAGTCAATCCCGCTCACTAAGCAACAGCAGCCATAATCCGAAAAAAAAGTCAACAGCATCGGTAACCACTGAGCCGCAGGTTTTATATCGGAGTTATCCCAGTTACCTGAGTTACCTTCTCCTAGAAGGACGCCCTAACAAAGGCTAGGAGTCCATCACTCCCAATGGTTTAACCGCGCAATCGGGTATTCAGTCCGATTATTTCTGTCCCCGCACATGGCCATCGACTCTCAAGAGTTCCTCCGCCCTTTGACGGGTTTTGTTTTACATCCCGCAGGGTGCCCAATAAACACCCTCCTCACCAAGCAAGCTTGGTGGGGTTGCCGGTTTAGTCGCCGACGACCCGACCATGCAACAGGTTGTCCTAGGTTACATGTTACCAGTAGCACTCGAAAGTGACCTCACACAAATACATACATATATACATATGGATACATACATATATATGTATACCTACACATACATATATACGTATACGTACACATACATATATATGTATACATATACATATATAGATACATATACACATATATATATGTATATATATATATATACATTATATATACATGATATATATACATTATATACACATGATATATACACATTATTTATACATTATACACATTATATATATATATAGGGCATGACAGGCCTTAACTATTTGGGTCGACTAAAAAAGCGCAAGCTTTATTCTCTCCAACACCACCGTGAGCGCTACATCGTTTGCGGGCTCTGTGCTGTCTGCCCACGATAAAAATCATTCCCGCATCGCATAACAAATATACGGGGCACTTATTTCACCCCTATTGGCTGGTCAGTTCTGAATGGCAGCTGTCCTTCGGAACGGGAGGCACTGCAGCTTACACTCGAATATCAGGTATGCATCTTCCCTAGAGTATGATTGTTTAAACAGTTTCTCGAGGCTCTGTGGTATAATGTTTGCGTGTAATTGAAGACACATCTAGAGGGCAAGCAGGCCTTTTTGATTAATGCAACTGGATGTAACTTCACACATGCCGTGTATCTATGCAATATTTTGAGCCTAACGAATTGGAATGGGTTTCAGGAATGTTTGCTTGAAGGATCATTCTGTCATTTCTATGTATTTTAGAGCGGTTTTGAGGTCCATGTATAAATTTGGTATTTGTTTTATAGGTGGTAGAATTCGTTTATCGTTCATGAATGTCTAGTGTCAACATTAGGGAAATTTATTTTCCGTTTTACTTCCATCCTTTTATCCTTCCTACTACTTTACTCTCTGTTTCCTCTGTTGATACTTTATTAATTGGTCTTATATTTGTGCGCGCTAGAGCCTGACCAAATGCGCGAGTCTGTGAACACCCAAGCAGAAATATAAGCGGACGAGTGATATAACACTTTTCAGTACATCTGAATAAGGAAGTTTTACATATTCATATGGTTATCGTCAAGAGTGCATTTTGCACCAAAATCCAATACGAAGGGTTTTCTCATGGTAACTGCAGTAGTATAGTTTGTTCTAATGCAACATCCATGTTTAAGTGAGGATGAATATTGGCTCTCAGTGTTAATACTGTCGCTAATAGTTATTTCAAAACAAATTCTTCACTGTTATTATATATATCGCTGCTGGGGAGATGAATCATTGCTATGTCTATCGGTCGAGTGTTTATCATGGATAAGACCAAGGAAGGCCGAAATCACATGATCTAGTGGTCTCCAAGATATCAGAATTTCTCTCATGGTCACTACGATAATTTGTTCTAAAGCAATATCCACAATTAAGCGGAGATAAATATTACCTCTCCGTATGAATACTGCCTCTGCTGGGAATAGAGTTTTTTTTAAACACAACAGTGTACACACAATATTACAATCAAGTAAACTTTCTTCAAAATAACAATACTATAGAGCCTGTGAATGGAAACAAAAAATAAAACTTACATTATCCCCAGCTTCAAATTTCCTTCCCATATAGTTTAAAAGGAGAGAGAGAGAGAGAGAGAGAGAGAGAGAGAGAGGAGGGAAACGTCTGGGCAGTCATAACGATTAATTTGAAAATACTGATTCTGGGTATATCTCGCAACTTGACCATTCGCAAAATTTTCTTTTGTGTTTTTAGTTTTGAAAGTAGAATTTGTTACTTTTCGTTCCAATAATATGTTTCTGAATCAATAGTAAAAAATACCCCTCTTTTTTAGGCTTGACAACTTACCATCACAATATACATCCATACGCACACACACACATACACACACACACACACACACACACACACACACACACACACACACACACATATATATATATATATATTCAAATACACACCCGCACATATATGTGTGAGTGTTTATGTACACCTAGATATAAGCATACGTGCATATACACGCGAGCACGATTATATATATATATATATATACATATATATATATAATATATATATATAATCTAAATAAGCAGTGAGAATGTCCAGAGGTAATGCAGTACGATTGTTTCATGCAACTCCATTTAATTGAACGATGCAATCATTAAATCAATTTAAAATGTAGAGCAATCTTCAGGTCCACAAAGACATAGAACTTAATTAGAACAGAGGGACACATTAGTATAATTATACTTAAAATCTCCAAGATGTTAAGGAGACAGACAAAGAACATGTTTCTACTTCAGCACACAAGTTTTATATATATATATATATATAGGGTATGATTGGTATTGGTGTCAAGAAGACCCAAAGTTGTCAGGTAATGTTGAGTGAGTGCTATGGACAAACTATAGTTAAGCTCCAGGTTCGATAATGATACGAATTAGGAGTCCAACTTAGGTCATGTATCAGCATGCATATATATATATATATATATATATATATATAGCGATGCTTAGAGAACTTGTAAACGACTTGCAGTGTAGTGGTATTGTTAAACAGTGATTGCACAACTTCTTTTCAATTTGCTGATATATTTCTACTGAATAAATCATTATGAACTCTCGCCTTGCACCGACTTAGTAGTTGCCCCTCGAGCTTCCTCGTTGGACTCTCATATTATTTACAAACATTGGGTCATATATTACAGGAAGTAATATATGTTATTCGAGGAGACATATGCAGTGGTGGTCGTTTTATCGGTGTTTTGCATCATAGTTTTTCTGAACTTTTAACAAAATGCTTTCACAACTACTACTACTACTACTACTACTACTACTACTGCTACTACTACTACTACTGCTGCTGCTGCTGCTGCTGCTGCTGCTATTGTTGTTGTTGTTAAGCTACAAGTCGGGTAAGGGTGATTAGATGATAGTCTGGAGCTTAGGACCGGGAGACCCCAGACCTTAGAAAAAAAACATTGGTCGTCTTGTTGTAGTCGAGGGCTCTTCGTTGACGCCCAACACCACTGGGAGGTGGCCCTCGAAGTCGCTCGAAATGGAGATCTCCAGGTTCAAATTCTTGGACGGCTGCTGCTACTGTTGCTGCTGCTACCGTTTCTGCTACTGTTGTTGCTGCTGCTGTTGCCGCTGCGGAAGTGGCGGCTGCTACTGAAGCTGATGATGACGTTCTGTAGATAACGTCGGTGATAATGATGAAATAACTGGACGGTATGTTATGTTCGAAAGGAATATGCAAAATCTCTATGCCCGTGTAGCCATTAATGCATTAAATGCACCAGCTTACAATGAAACTGCATGAAGATGGAAGGAATTAGAAGAAAAGTAGATTTAATATATGAAGTGTTTGGTAATAGATAAGGAAGTAATATTTATAATTCCAGTATCAGCAACAATAACGAAAGTAGCAGCTACAGCAAAAGTGCATTAGTAATTTAGAAATGATATCTACAAAGCATTAAACCTAAGCTAAAAAGCGATACTGGTATAGCAACGAAATAGATAAGTGAACTGTTGTAAGGAATATGAAATAGAGGGCTTAGAGGTATAGATAGTGATACAGGAGTTAGGAAACCTGAAGAAATAAGCATTTACCTTGCATAATTGCCATCTTTAATGGCATCACAATATCGGTAGATAATTCTTGCAGTAAGAATAGTTAATGATGTGATAAAGACGCATATATCAATCACCTGCTATTCGTGGAGTTGCAAGCAGTATAGAAATACGGGTCAAACAATGAATGATAATGGAACACAAGTCGATAAAAGGAACAAATAAAATACCTTAAATTTGGTTTCTTAAACATGTTCATTAGCTTCAGAATAGTATATTGAAATCCCGTATCTTGATATTCGTTTGTGGTATTATAATCTACGAACGTCGTCCCCATCAAATCCAATGCAATTAAATGGGCATTTTCTACCGAACTTTCTTTATATTCAGCTCTATTTACAGTTGCTTTAGTTTTATTTTTCCACCTATTTCTTATATATTTGGAAAGAGCTAAACTATGATATAACTAACGTCTTGAAAAATGACTAAAGTAGTTTCATTTTCCTGTTTGTTACAGTAAAATTTTTTGTTTGATTTTATCATATAATTCCAGACAGGCATAAAATGCATGAACACAATCTGTGGAATTTCAATGAGCTGACTATAAGTCACTATACCTGTGAGGAGAAACGTGTAGGTTTTAGTCACTAACAAATATTGATTTGATTTTTAATTGACTATCATAGCCTTGTGCATATAGCGTATTACGTTGGACAAATATAAGAGACATATTGGAACACATTTCGCCTTTGTTCTGATTTCATCAGTTAAGTATATATTTTATTGTAGCTGCTGTGTTCGAAACTAATACCTACCCATACGTATGATTAGTCCACATTACTCTGTAAGGAACATAGAGCCGAATTCCCGGTTTCTCTTGCGTATATATGCTCCCCTGTGGGCAGGAGGTCGGTCCACAGCAAATTGATACATTCTTATCAGCTGAGTGGACTGGAGCAACGTAAAAAGAAAAGTTTTGCTCAAGGCCACAATGTATTGCCCTGTCCAGGAATCGAAAACACAATCCTTCGATCTGAGACCAACACTCAGCCACTAAGCCATGCCCACCTACATATAAATGTAAAGTATATATATATACTGATGAAAAGAAAGTGAACATATTTGATAAAGAGATCCTTAAAAAGAATGCCACATTTGAGGTTAATTATAAATGATATTTATATTGGTTACTATTTTCTAGATATTTCATTAGAAGAATGAGAGAAAAGTCTGAACATATCTCGATCAATACATTAAAAAGAAAATGCTAATGATGTTTACTTGAAATCCAAATTAAAAGGGAGACTGTAGTTATCAGATTTCGATTTCAATTAGAACAGGTAACACAATCAAACATGTGGAGATTCTGGGAAACAAGATTTGACAAACCAGAGAAAAATAAAATAATTGATTCGAATAAGTTATGGAGAACGAAAAAGACAAAAAGTCACAGTAAAATACTATGGTCAAGTTTTGGCGACACAAATGATTACGTTATATGAAAAAAAACAAACCAACAGAAAAACAAAAAGAAATGGTTTTAAATTAAAATACATGGAAAAATTAGCTATATATCATGCAGATACAGGACAATATAGAGAAATAGTTACAAAAAGAAAGAATTTATTTTAAAAGTCATCTTATTTCGTATTGTAAAGTTCCGATAAAAAGTAAAACTCTAATATTTTAAATAAATTAATGATTTAGAATCTTACCGAATTTATATGATTGCTGCAGTGTTCCGAAAGTAGATATATTTTGCCAAAGAAGAGGTTAATGAGTTACAGCCGTTCATGTTAATTCAGTTCTATGTTTGCACATCTCTCCGCAAGCGAATTCGTAGGCAAGCCGTAATAATTGTCAGCATGCATTGATCGTTTAAATAATAGATAATAATGTGTTCGAAGTCGTGACTCTTTTGCGAATACTTAATGTTATATCTAATTGAAAGTTCCTGCGGCGCAAAAAATGTGATGATACAATTAACAAAACGTGGTACAGCGATGTCGCTTTTCTTTACAACAATTGGTCAAAAGGTAGATTTTGAAATATTAGTGAATAGCAAGATTTTTTTGTTAAATTCTTAGAAAGTTATATAGATAAAGAAAATAAAAGACAATAAATTTCATTGTTACTATTATTATGTTCCAGCAATAAAGCTGAATGAAATAGGTTCTGAGGTCATGCATTTATTTTTAGAACTATGCTAATTGTTGTAAATTCATACAAAGCTTTTCAAATGCAGGAATGTTTTTTCAATTATATACATGCTGCTGAGAAACAAACGTACAAATGCAACTTGTTTATGAATAAATATCTATAGAGATATCATCATACGCAATAAGCTTAGTGAAAATATAAACCGTTTCGCGGAGCAATATTGTACATGCTTTATATATTATTGGCTATTATAGACGTAGGAGTGCCTGTGTGGTAAGTAGCTTGCTTACGAACCACAAGGTCTCGGGTTCAGTCCCACTGCATAGCACCTTGGGCAAGTGTCTTCTACTATAGCCTCGGGCCGACCAAAGCCTTGTGGGTGGATTTGGTAGATGGAAACTGAAAGAAGACCGTCGTATATATGTATATATATATATATATATGTGTGTGTGTGTGTGTGTATGTGTGTGTGTGTGTGTGTATACGTTTGCGTGTGTGTGTTTGTCCCCCTAACATCGCTTGACAATCGATGCTGGTGTCTTTACGTCCCCGGAACTTAGCGGTTAGGCAAAAGGATCCGATAGAATAAGTACTAGGCTTACAAAGAATAAGTCCTGGGGTCGATTTGATCGATTAAAGGCGGTGCTCCAGCTTGGCCACAGTCAAATGATTGAAACAATTAAAAGAGTAAAAGAATAAAAGATTATGTGTATGAATGTGCAGAGATAAAATGAAATAGACTGGAATTCAACGGCATATCTTTCGGTTACGGAAATAAATTTTGTTGTTGAAATAGGAGAAATGTACAGCCAGTGCTTCATTTGAGAACTGATACAGGTATTCGTTTTATACTGCAATCGGTAACGCAGTCACCTATTTGGTGATAGAAAAGTATGTAGAGATCCGGCTTGTTATTTTCCATGTCACAAAACGACATAAAATTTGTTAATATTATATACACCAAAGATCTGTATTCTGTTTTATTGAAGGGTTATCTACATTATTATGTATACATTAGCATATTGTCAAAAGTTAGCTAAATCATTTTTTACCTACTACTATACAAGTGCAAAATTCAGCATAGATTTTCAATGATATCCAGTTAGTCGTCTATATTTGTGGTATAATAAGAGGAAGTTAGTATTTATAAGCAGATAAACATTTCTTCTCAAGGAGAAAGATAGAGATGTACTTGCTTAGCATTTGACCTGATCTGAGATCGTGTGCTGGAAGAAAAGCAATTGCAGCGTGGAAGGTGTTTATAGGCCATTTAAGAAACACTAAAAATCCGTTAGATTCACTTCAACATTTAAATTTAATTTGTCAAAATCTCGTCGCTTCAGACCAAGACCTGTTCACTGACAAAATTCCGTGCTATATCATGTTTGAGAAAGATACACTTTGCTGAAATTATGACTGAGAAACAAATTCAAGATTAAAATTAGTGTGTCTATTAGCAGTTATTCAATATTTACATTTTTATATTTTACTTGTTTTAGTTGTAAGACTATGGCCAAGCTGGAGTACTGACTAAACGGGTTCGGTCAAGTCGACATTAACACTGACATTTTAAGTCTTGTACTGGACCTTTTTGGTTCCTCTTGCCAAATCACTAGTTGTAGGAACGTAACAAACCAGAATTCGTAGTCAAGTGGTGGTGGGTTACAAGTGTAGACGCAAAAAACTCACAGAAAGATTTGTATTTTTACGATGAGCATCCACATAGTTTGTATCTACAAAATTCACTCACAAAGCATCGCATAGCCCAGTGATATAGTGCAAGACACTTCCCCAAGATACGGCACAATGGAACTGAGCACAAAACCACATGATTGCAAGGTGAACACCTTCATTACACAGCCGTACCTACGTTTATATTTAGTAGGCTACACAGCTACTACTGACATATTGAATGCATTATATATAAAGGAAAAAAATGTTAAAATATCGAGTAAATGTCATTTACAGAGTATACTATCTAATATTTGAAATATATATATATATATATAAATATATATATATACATACATACATACATAAATATTTTAAAATACATATATGCATAAATATTTGAAATACATATATGTCTCTGTGTGTGCGTGTAATAGTAATTTCTAAAAATATTGGTAAAAATAATGTATTTATTACTTGTTACAAAATACGTGACTGTATAGAGAGAAACAGCATCATTGGAGGCAACATAAATATTGACATATTCTGAAGGTTAATGATAATACAAAGAAAACACGCACACCCACACAAACACACACAGAAGCACGCGCACACACACACACACACACGAAAATAACTAATATCTTCAATGAAAAGTTATAAGAGACATAGATTAATGATTGCTAAGGAAGGAAGTTATGTTTCCTAAACAATATATTTACGAAGAAAAGTTTAAAGAGGTCATCGTATATTAGGAGTTCTAACATAGAGAGATCGAGAAATGAGATGGTAAACAGCTGGTCATTTATTTGTGCGGTAATAATGAAAGATATCATTGCTATATTTTAAAATGTAATTGATATTTGCTAAGTGTCCTCTCACTTTGTATTTTGATTGTTAATTTAAACTGCAAATTCCCCCAATAAGTGCAAACGTGACTGTGTGGTAAGAAGCTGGCTTTCCGACCACATACTTCCGGGTTCAGTCTCACAGCCTGGCACATTGGGCAAACGTCTTCTACAATAACATCGAGCCGACAAAGCCTTGTGGGCAGATTAGGTAGACGGAAACTGAAAGAAGCTCGTCATCTATGTATATATGTGTGTGTGTGTGTGTGTGTGATTTTGTTTTTCTTTACACTCGACAAGTGAGGTTGGCATGTTTACATCCCATAGTTTAGCGGTTCGGCTTAGTATCCGATAGAATGAGTACCAGGCTTTACAAATACTAGTCCTGGGGTCGATTCATTCAGCTAAAATCCTTCAATGCAGTGCCCCAACATGACATAATCTAATGCCTGAAATAAGTAAACAAACAATCAATTCGTATTACCATCAGGAAACAAAAATTCCAGCAGGTGAATTTTGACTAGGATGGATCAATCACACTGCTGAGAGCGTGGCCATATTAAAATATATAAATATATATATATATAGATAGATAGATATATATATGTGTGTGTGTATGTGTGTGTGTATGTATGTATGTATGTGTATGTATGTATGTATGTGTATGTATGTATGTGTATCTATGTATGTATGTATGCATGCATGCGCATGTGCTTTTTATTGTTCAGTGGATGGAAGTGCATTAAATTTTTTTAAAGCATTCGCTCGTTACAAGGTCCTTAGACCACTGAAAATGTAAGGGCTACTAGAATAAAATGGACGCTAAAATGGAGAGGAAAAGAGAAATGGGCAGAGGCACATGGCTTGAGGAACAAACCATCTTCGTCCTTGGTTTCATTCCGTATGACAAGAATAG
>NC_042997.1:121829963-121869963 GCF_006345805.1 Octopus sinensis | reverse complement strand
ATATATAATATATATATATATATATATATCCCTTAAAACTAGTTTTCGTAATATGTGTATTGAGATTCGATGGATCTTATAGCATAAGTTTACAGTTCTGCAAAATAAACAAAAACGTTGTTTAAGTATACAATATGAACTATAACGGATATATTTATGCTTGAATTTGTAAAACCACTATACGGATGCTTTTAATATTCGAGCCATTTATGACTAAAAAGTATATGCAGTGAATCGTGTGGAAAATCGGTAGCAAATACAGAATATTTTGTATAAATCAATGCTACATTTCATCTATTGATTTCTTGTTCGGCTTTCGGCGAATATCTTAATGGAAAAGATTAAATATACAAGGAATAATCTTCCTAAAATTTGACATCACCAATAGCTCGTTGACCTCACCAATACCTCATTGACCAAACATTTTACTCCTACGCACTAAGAAATGTTCCATAATAATAATAATGATGTGTGTATGGTATAAATTATGAACTTTCACGATTCAAAAAAGTATTTTATATTGAATATTTTGTTTTTATTCTACTCACCAAAATGTATAATCGAATCTGAATTCTAGAATTAATTCTTAATGCAAGAAATCTGACAATGTATATGTAAAACATGATTTCTTTTCTGTTAGTATGTGATGTGACGGGACAATATTTAATTCCTTTCGCTCTCATTTATAATATTAATCTCGAGAAGTAGCACAAAAATCCAAGTTTTAGATTTCTAAAATGGACGACAAAAGCATACATATATATATATACATATGCATATATACGCACTCTTACAGATGAGCAGGCACATATTTTATCTTTATGTAAACACATGCATGTGTTTGTATGCTTGTATAGCAATGTATCAACTTCATATGTGAATGTATGTATGTATGTATGTATGTATGTATGTGTGTGTGTGTGTATATATATATATATTATATATATATATATATATATATATATATATATATATATATGTATATATATCTGTGTGTGTCTCTCTCTATATATATGTGTGTATATACATGTATATGTATGATATATATATATATATATATATATATATATACATGTATACATATATGTATGTATATATATATATATACATGTATATGTATGTATGTATGTATATATATACATATATATATGTATGTATGTATATAAAAATATACATATATATATGTATGAATATATATATATAGATATGTCTCTATACGTATGTGTATTTATGTATGTATATATATGTATATGTATGTATTTATATATATATATATATATATATATATATATATATATATATACATGCAGAGAGAGAGAGAACTGGGCGGGGTTTGTAAATGTTTGTGTGTATATAAGTGTGTATTCATGGATATAACATTCACTATTAATATAGTATACAATGTATTTTGTAACAGAGTTGGAATCGTATTTAATGCAGCCCGTGTTACGCTCCTTCGTTTTGTCTTTTCGATCGTGTGAATATTCCTGGGTTAGTTTCTTACTGGCAAAGCCTCAGTACGCCTTAGTTTGTGTATAAATAAATAACATCACGTAGATAAAATAAACATCGGCTATTTTTTAAAATTCGAATAAGAAATACTAGAACTCATTGTTGGAGGTTCGTCTACGTTTGGGTTGATAGTGTAGAATTAGATCTGTAGAATAAAGGAGTAGGTGAGCAAGTATTAAATCCTGAGATACATTAATCTTGTCTGTGCGTTCGGAGAATCTTTTGAATCGCTTCAGCGTTTACTAATATTCGAAGAAGAAGGAACCGAGGTCACTTAATTGATGTAAAAGCTAATGTATCAGAGCAGTCTCTTAAATTCTTGCTCGGTTATAGAGACCATGTAATCAAATTTGACGATTCCACGATAGTTTTGAATTTCAACCCTTTAATCATGGAATAAGGTTACTAATTTCTTCATTAAATCAAAGCGGGTAACGAACTTATGGAGGGAAGCTAGTACTGGTATATGTTGATGCGAAAGAGGAAATATGCAGTGACTTATAAAAAAGTAACGGATATCGTGTCTTTCAAGAACCAGATATACTTGGACTATGTATTAGTCCTTTCATTGCTTTTCTTAACGGTATGGATACGTTAGTAGGATCGTGGAAACGATATGTGAGGGAACATGTAAACACCAAGTGAGATTTCGTACGTGGAAATAATACCATCGAAAAATTTCGGTATATACCCTATGGCATATATGTTTAACAGAGATATGAAGATCTAATGAGAATCAAAGCAGACTTTTGTATAGTTACACACATACACACACACACATACACACAGGCACGCACACATATGCATACACACAGATGCACACAGACTCACAAACACATAGACGCGCACACACATATAAGCCCATATGGATATAGATACATATACATACCATACGTACGAACCAAATAAAGAACTTCTATATGGTCAGTAAACCAAACATACAATGCCTCCAAATCTCGCGTGTCCTTTATTCTCGTCTTACAAACCCTATTTCCAACAAAAGCTTGAAGAGATACGACAGGAAAGCCTACGTCTGATCAGGATACAACTAATATGAAAGGGAAAAGAAAGTACTAAACAAGCAGGCAATTTATCAATTGTAATTAAGTAGGCTTGATATCTCCGACATAACTTTTGTGTATATACATATACCGCGAAATTCTATCACCTTGTGTCACTCTAACTTCTATCGAAGAATAATAACACACACACGCACACATAAACATTCCATTTTTTCTTTTTGTATCACCAAACCAAATATAGAATGAGGTATATATATACATATATGTGCGCGTGTGTGTGTGCGTGCGTGCGAGTGTGCACGTGGTAAGTTGCTTGTTTACCAACCACATGGTTCCGGGTTCAGTCTCACTGCGTGGCACCTTGGGCAAGAGTCTTCTACTATAACCTCGGGCTGACCAAAGCCTTTTCAGTGGATTTGGTAAACAGAAACTGAAAGAAGCCCGTCGTATATATATATATATATATATATATGTTTGTGTGTCTGTGATTGTCCCCCCAACATCGCTTGACAACTGATGATGATGTGTTAAGTCCCCATCACTTAGTGGTTCGGCAAGAGAGGCCGATAGAATAATTACTAGGTTTACAAAGAATAAGTCCTGGGGTCGATTTTTTTCGACTAAAGGCGGTGCTCCAGCATGGCCGCAGTCAAATGACTAAAAGTAATAAAAGAAAAGAAAAGATAAAAAAATGTTTTTAACACGAAATTATATACGAATATATGAATTATAATATATTATATATTTCAAATACAACTGAAAACAAGCACGAATAACGAACTCCATGTCTGGAATCAAATAACGAAAAACACACGAACGAACAAAGTATTAGAATAAGAAAAAAAAATCTTTATTGAAAAATCATGCTAGAAAAACATTAATTGATACTTAATTCAATGTATAAAATTACATTCTCAAAGACAAAGACTGTATCTTAACGCCGGTTTAATTAACAATTATCGATCAAAGAAATATTTCTTTTCTCCGATTATTTATTAACTTTCATTTTGTTTTATCTATTACGAAACCAATTTCACACTTAACTGCTCATATTTCTCTGTACGAAGCTCTTTTATTTACATGGGGAAACGTTACTATTTTGTACCATGATGCTCGCGCATACTCTAATGGTATAGCAGCGCTGAAATTATTTCCCTTCTAAATCATTGTGTAATTATATCTATGTATAATTATGTCGGAGCCTGATCTTTTGACACTGTATGATTAACATTATTTATATAATTATTTGTGTAAAACTTATATATCAATGATGCATCCTTCAATATTACTTGCTACAATTACAATTACACCAAAGCATGCACACACACACACATAACACACATGCACACACACACACACACACACACACCACACACACACACACACACACATATATATATATATATATATATATATATATATATATATATATATATACACGGTGCGGGATTATGCAAGTGACAAAAGACGGAGATGGGCGTAGGGATAACAGTGTGAATTATTTTGAGGTTTCGAGCCTACGTACTTCTGCAGAAAGATGTGAGGATAAAAATCAGATGGAGAAAAATGTGTCCGGATTACGGGTTTTACATGTTGAATATATAAATGTATTTATGTATATATATTTGAATATATATATGTTTGTATGTATACATATATATATATATATAGAGAGAGAGAGAGAGAGATTCAAGCAAAAATATATACGTGTATATATATATATATTATATATATATATATATATACAGATTTATAATAATATAAAATACAATTCTAATTAAAGACATGGAAGAGAACATGTCTATGCTGAAAATAGGCATGGTCTCTTCTTATAACGGCTCTCCCGAACACGATGCTAAAGAAATGCCAGAAATACTGCAGAAACTGTACTGTTCTGTCTTTCTATATATATATATATATATATATATATATATATATATATATATATATATATATATATATATATATATATTATATAGGCATCCGCACATGGACATATGTATATACACACACACATTCGTACACACATACATGTGTGTGTGTGTATGTGTGTGTGTGTATGTGTGTGTGTGTATGTGTGTGCTTTTTCACTGCTTTAAAAGAATAATTTATTCAAGTTTGGGTAGAAGGTCAACACTTTGAAACCAAGAGAAAACCTACTGAATCGACGCCGGTGCTTGAATGGTGTTTTATTTAATTGGCTCTATAAAGATAAAGTTGACCCCTCGCAAGATTTGAAATCACAATGTAAAGAGGCAGAAGACATGCTACTAAAGATTTAGTTCGACGCACGAACGGATCTGCTACCTTGGCGCCTTAAATAACTGCAACAACAACGACAACAATAATAGTGATAATAATAACCCAGTGTCACTTTGATGGTATGCACTGCCCTCACAATAATAATAATAATAATAATAATAATAATAATAATAATAATAATAATAATAATGATAATAATAATAGGAGACATCATGGCTGTAGTTGTGATATGTTTGCGATATTTTTCGCATGGCAAGAAAAGCTAATATAGTCGTTAAGATAGAAGAGATTGTTTTGGATTGTCCGACCGCTTTGACAAGTGACGCACTTTTGCTCGCCAGGAAGATGTCTTCATTGAATGCGTCTGAAGCATCATCAATATGAACATGGTAAAATGATAGGATTTATGTGGCATATCACAGCACCGATGTCTAACTTAAACGAAAGATGAAAGTAATATATAATAAAGACGCATTCTCTGACGATATATTTTAATTTTAGCGGATATTCACTGGCATCGATCATATTCGGAAATCGATTAGGAAGCAATATAGTTGTCGCTGATTTAGATTTTTTTTCTTCTCTTATATAGCTTGTCATTTTGGACATGTTTTCATGTAATAGAATAACTGGGTCTAAGTATATGAATTGCATTGGCTGACTTAATAACAAGCTTTCATGCAGAAGTAGGCGGACGGCTGGTTTTTCCTATTGAACCATTGAAGAAGAGGTCCTTTACAACGCTATTGCATAAACATTAATCTTGACCTTTTACACAGAATTATGTTATTAAAGATAATTTTACTGCAAGTAAAATTAAGCAGCGCAAAAGATGAAGACGTATATATAATAGAAGAAAAACCAACCTACTGCAAACCTGTCCAATAACAACTCCTGCTTGTTATAGGAAATTTCGTACAGCAGCATGGATTTCAGTTCGGTTGCTTCATTGAATCGTTCTCAGTCTCTTTTCAAATTTATTATTCAACGATTAGGAGATGAATTTCTTTTGTGTCAATGATCTGAGAGTAAAATAGATGAATGTGCTGAATCCAATTATGTATAGTCCTCTATCATACTTGCTTATAAATCGTGTTAGTAAAGGTTCTACTTCAAACAGGAAGATGTATCGAATGTGGTGTTGAACATGACACTTGGTGGATTTTCTTGTGGAATTTTCTCGTTAATGTATTCTCTCGATTATGTAATTTAGGCGCCACGATATAGCATTAGCAAAGTGAACCGAATTGTTTAATATAGCAAGAATTTGGATGGAGGGAATTTACTTTCTTACTATCTAATACAACGGGACGTAATCTTAGAATCTTACTAAAGAATGATGTAAAATTGATAACATGAGAACCCACTTAGTAGCAAGATTCACTTTACATTTGTAGTCCTTTTAAATTATGCAATCAAGAAAGACTAACTTCTCTTCTATTACTGAGTTAGCTATTTTCTCCATTCGATATGATACCGGTTGCCGCAAATATGTAGAGGCGAGTGAATATTATTGAAGAGAATACCAAACCTGTAAGATTTCCTTGAGAATTTTAGGAATGTATGATTATGCACAGTCACAATGATGTTGCACTATTTTATCACTCAGAAACAAAAATTGACGAACAAACCTGGGCTTTATTATTCGACCTCCAAAGTAGTAAAACCCTTCTTAAATCATAATACAGTCTCAAAGAAAAAAAATATCCATTGTATAATAACACGTACTTTTAATTTCTTGGGGAAATTGTATTAAAGCCTCGGTAGAAATGCCTTGTGCATGAGTCTGCCGGAAGACTGTCTGTATTTTCTGATGATGAGGAAAAGAAAGAATGAAACCAATAACATTTCAGCCATCATGAGTTGGGTGCAATATGTGTGTGTGTGTGTGGGCGAGGGTGCTTGCTTGTAAATGCATGTGCTCACTCGCCTTCATTACTTATAAATTTGTATTCTAATGAAGAGTAAACTATAATAATATATCTCTTGTAATTAAGGAAATTTAGTCTGGTTCGGTCTTCCTTCTTGTTTCATTAATTCATCTTTATAAACCTCCTTCACCGTCGAGGTATATCTCCCTCATTTCATAAAGTGCACTGAGGCTTATGAGGTCCATAATCGTCGCTGAATCAGTGATTCCAAAGGTGTGCTTTGAATTGTACTACATTCTATCTAGCAGTGATGATAATCCTCCTCCTCCTCCTCTCTCCCTCTCACTTTAGTCATAGTATTCTGCATTAGGTTTGGAATAGAAGCTGCGTAATAGAAGCATAATATTTGCCATTGTTCAACTATTCGGGTTATTTTCTTGATCCATCACTTCAGTCTTATTTCGAATCGATCATAAGGTTTCCTATTTACAGCTGAGTTGACTGAACCAGCTTAAAATCAAGTGTCTAAGTCGAGAACACAACACACAGTTGGTCTGGGAATGGAAACCGTGATCTCGCGATTGCATCATTCAGGTCAGAAGCCCACACTACTTTACATGCTAGTTAACCGATAGCTGGAACACTAAGACGTGATACTTCTCCGGATCAGAGTTGAACGCCCGATCCAAGGCCCCAGTATCGGATTCAGTTCCAAGTCATGCCCATACAGAATATACATGTAACATTCATTAGAATATTATACACTCATGAATTATCTCTGAATATAATACTTAATATTTGTTGAATTATGTTGATTCAGCATTGTATACTTGGCATTCTGTAGTATGCCTAACACAATCTTTTTGTTTTGGATAGACTTTGTAATTTCGAAGTCTGAAAAGTTATACAATGGTTTTCTTATTAAAGTATATATTTTGTTTTTCAGGTATCGTAAAAAATTAACAAGCTGGTTTTTACCTGGCTGTTTATATGTAAATTATATTCTAAACGTAGTTGACAGAAGGAATTCAATTATTAGTTAAATATTCTTCATTTTCAAGTAGAATATCATTTGAATAATCACTTCATCATGTTAAGACAAAGATTTTCTAGTACAGAATAAACGGTAATTGGAAGATTTTAGTTTCTTCTATTAACTTTCACATTCTGTTTCGCATTTCGTGAGTAGATTTTCCAATATGCCAGCTATATCTATGTGCCTTTTCTTGACACATTATATATTCATCGTAGTGTAATAAATATTAGACGAGAAGAGCGTTAATTATAGTTGAGCAGGAACTTTCTACGTTAATCACTATCTAAAATCCATTAAACCGACTTAATTTACGCTTGTCTTTTAGTATTTTCCATTAGATTCTGCTTCCAATTAAATTTGAATGTACCGATTTTAAAATAACACCTAATTAAACGTTCTGCTGAAATATTTTCAGAACGAGATAACAAAAATCAGTAACATTAGTGAACTAATATAGTTGTATGTATTGTATTGATTAGTAGGAAAATCACTACTACATAGCAGCAGACAAAATATGTCTAATGACTGGCTAAGTATACCATTGATTTAAGGAACACTTTAGATTGTAGCACTAAATATCCATTGATCATGAAAGTGTTTTGTAATTTCCTCATTTTAGCAACTTAAATGTTTTAATTAAAATACTGCTCAATTATCTAAGTCGAGAGATACATTATTTATTTCTATGATACAGAGTTAAATCACAAATACTGCAATAAACTTAAATCAGTCCATGATCTATACAATATATAAGAATATGTGTGTCTGTGTGTATGTTTTATATATGTTTGACTCAATTTCATATTAGTTAGATTTTCACACGCATAGAAGTCTCACCATACTCTGATGTTCCGAGTTATGTCAAAAGAGATTCAGATATTAGCAAAAATAATTTCTAAGGAAGAGTATTTACGTAGCCATTGATCAAATGAGACTACGTGGAGATTCTGTATCATCAATTATATAGTATATGTGGGGCACCGTGTTCGCCACCACTAAGTCCGGTTTGTTATGCTCTAGCATTTAATCTGTTTGGACTGGGAAATCGCACAGGACTTTGCAGGTTTCCGACTCTACCACTCTCGTTGGTTTGTACACATACAACGTATTCCTTCTCTCCAGACCCCACTTTTCGCAGAGTTTTCAATTCAACACTTGTGCTAGTTCATTGTGTCGCCACAAGTTGTAAAGTTTTGCAGCAAGTCCACGATATGGGCAATTATTTCTTCTACTCTGTGCAGATGCTCATTCCTAAGGCTAACCCTCCACCTTCTGGCCAAAGCTTGGTTTCGTGCTGCCAGTATCGTGTTCTTAGTCTTTCGATTTTTATTATTATTATTCCTTCATAACATAGTGTAGGTAAAAATGCACTGAAGTCTTTAGAGATCAGTCAAGTCACAACAAAGTCCTCAGAAAGATAATCCTTTGCTTAAGATGTGCGTTGTGCCCAATAACGCTGCTTTTTGCAAGACACCAAACTTGCATGGGATTTTTAGTGGTTAAGAAGTCTTGAAGTTTTAATTGGATTGAGCCCTACGCTTCTTCTCCATCACCACATATTCTGCAGTTATTTGTATTTCTTTTCATTGCGTGTTTTTTTGATAATTTCTGTTGGGAAGGCTTTGCTCATGTGCTGCAATTAAAAATCCTTCAGTCTCTACTTTGAATTATGAGCGTCTCAGCTATTGTCGGGATTTTGCTTTGTCTATTTCTTTTCTATTTAGGTTAACTCAGTATTTGACATCGTTCTAGCATATGTTCCTGTTCCAGTTTTAGCCTGGATTTCAGATGTTTTACAGCTTTTGTTGTTTCTTCTCTTTCTTCATAGTTGTTAGGTACTATGACTTCATTTTTGTATTGGCCAGATTCTTTAAAGACAGAAAACAGTCTTTTATTTCGTTCGTGCTTTGTGGCTATTTGTATTAGTCTTCCTTGCTTCTGAAGTAGGCATGTCTGTAGTCCTATGGTGTTTATTTTGTAATAGTTTTCTAGCCTTATAAGGCCTCTGTCACATTCAATACGTTGTGTATATAAATTTTCTATGTCAGATATTGCTTGGTACATCCTAAATCCTGTCATTTGTTTTTCTTGTTATCATTTCTCTTTATCCCAGGTTTTGTTAGAGCTCTGGAGACTTACATGAGTAGCGGGCTTCTTACCTGCTACCTACAGTACCATGCTATCCATTCCTTCCAGATATCTAATACTTACCTGATTATTCTGGTCATGTCAAGGAGGCAAACCTTTTGTAACAGTTCTGCTGGGCACTTTATTCTAGTTTCCTTTATATTCCCTCGACGCCTTCTGATACTGTTCTCAAGGACCCGAAAATTAATTGGCACCATCTTCACATTTTCCATTTCCATAGGCGGGCTCTTTCGTACTTAAGACGGTTGTATTTATTTATCTTTTCACCTTCCTTCTTGACAATTCGCGGGTCAAAGAGGCAGGCAACATCAACTATGTAGCGTATGTGATGCATCTTGTCCACCACCACTTGATCTGGTCTGTTATGTTCTAGCAACTGATCCGTTTTCATTGTGAAATCCCAGAGGGTTTTGCTAGTCTTCGACTCTGCCACTCTCTGCAGTTTGTGCTCATACCACGTCTTGCCTTACTCTAGCCCACATAAGAAACTTTTCGAATAGTTTCCAATGTAGCAGTTTCTTCTTTTTCTTCTCATTATTATCATTATTATTATTATTATTATTATTATTATTATTATTATTATTATTATTATTATTATTTCAGGGATTCATTAATCTTCCACTTGAGAGGCTGAAATACGGCGGTGTAAACTTAACAGGTTTTCAACTACTTGACCCAGATAATCCACAATTACAACATTTTCTACGAATCTCTGAGGAAGTGGACCGGGTAAGGTGCCCGGTGGCAGAGGGAAATTGGACTACGGTATGTAAAACGTTTTTTTTTTTTACATTTATCTCATACTCATAAGTAAATGAGTGGAATTCGAACCGGTGAGTATGTTAAATAATAAGGCACTAAAAGAGAATTACTCTCCCCAGACAAAATAAATTATGCTTCAACACACGAATTCACATAAAGACTCTTGGAAGCCAAATGCAAAAACGAAATATAAAAATATTAAGGATTGAATATTAAAATAACAAAATAATAAGAAAGCACACTTTGTGCGTGTCTGTGTGTCTGTGTGTATGTGTGTGTGTCTGTTAAGAATACATGCAAATCAATGATTATACGTAAAATTAAAAGTGGAAACTGCGCGAAAGTATGTGTAAAGATTTTTTTACCCTTTTCCTTGATCAGACAGTATAAACATTTTTACATTTGTTGCATTAAGTGACTTTTATAGAATATTACGGGTTTCGATTTGTATGTCTATCTTATAAATGTTAAAAATACAACGTAGAAAATCAGGAAATGAAAATTGAAAATTAGAAGCTAAAATAGTTTCTAATATTCTGTGGTTAGTCAGGAAGATGTATATATATATATAAGCAAAAGCGTTCGAGTGTTCACACACGAAATAAGCTATCTCCACTCGTAATATCGTCTGCGCTGAATAATTTAAATAATATTAACAGCTGTAACACCGCGCATCAACAGGTCAAATGGTATTATATAGCTATAAAATTTAAAGTTCGCACATGGCATGAGGAGACGGAAACAGCATCGACCGATTTAGAAATAGAAGCTAATATCCTAATTCAATCGCCAGAAAGCACCACATAACAGAAAAAAACAACAGCAGGCGAGGAAATTCTTTATACGTTCCCTCGCTTACTGTTGTTTTTCTTTTATTTGGTGCTTTCTAGCGGTTGAATTAGGAATTTAGTTTCTATTTCTAAATAGGTCGACGGTGTTTCCGTATCCTCATGCATTGTGCTAACTTAAAATTATATATATATATATATAGGGATCCCATCATATTCATGATGAACAACCGAAGCAGGTAATAAGAATATGAAAATAATATTTGAGGAGATTCGTTATAAGTATAAGAATATAACATAAACAAATACAAAAAAATAGAGCTTAAACATAGCTTTGTTCATCAGCTTTAAGCTTCTGGTAAATAATATATATATATATATATATATATATATATATATATATATATATATATATATATATATATATATATATATATAAAGGGTAAAATCATAAATGATTTCTACCAAGTGGTCAGCGGGGGAAATAGAACTTCATAGGGAAATTTTTTAGAAATATTTTATAATTAAATACATAATTATAACAAGGGCTTGGTTTGCGCCTCAACACGCATTCAAAAATGGACGTCAAAAACACTATTGCCACCAATAAATCCTCCCGAATTACAAGCAAATTTTTAATTAATTTTCTTTGTTCTACTAGCCTATATATATTGTGTTTTTCTCGGATAATTTACGGTGGCAATAGTATCTTTTGTCGTCTATTTTTCAGTGCGTGGTGAGGCGCAAGCCAAGCCCTTGTTATAATTATGTATACAATTATAATATATATATATATATATATATAAAATAAATATAAGAGAGTGGTCACTATATGGCTCACTCTAGCACCAGTTAATCCAAAAATTTTCAACCACAAAAATACATGTTTCCCATGAAAGTCAGTACGATTGTTAGCTCACACGGACAGGGCAAATAAAAAATAACAAAAATACATATTATTTTGGGACAATTGTTTCGCTATTAATGAATTAAATGTAATTTTACTTACAAAAAAATCCACTTGTAGCTCCTCAGCCAAAACTATCTGGATGAAATCCACTCAATCACACGCCAGATTTTACCATAACGATAAATACGCGTGTGGTTCAATTGATTATATCCGACGTTATAATTCAAATGCCCCAACTAACAGCGCGCCAAATTTTCACGGAAAACAAATACAGCATTTAGAAATAAATGCAGCATAATTATAATTAATTAATAAGGGTGAGAGAATTAGATACTAATTTAATAGTATATCTATTCTACACCAAGTGGCCTAGTGCTCCGAGAAACCTGGATTATTATAATGTTTTATAATATATTATAATATTTTTACAAAATAAATATAAGAGAGTGGTCACTATATGGCTCACTCTAGCACCAGTTAATCCAAAAGGTTTCAACCACAAAAATACATGTTTCCCATGAAAGTCAGTACGATTGTTAGCTCACACGGACAGGGCAAATAAAAAATAACAAAAATACATATTATTTTGGGACAATTGTTTCGCTATTAATGAATTAAATGTAATTTTACTTTTATTTTGTAAAAATATTATAATATATTATAAAATATTATAATAATCCAGGTTTCTCGGAGCACTAGGCCACTTGGTGTAGAATAGATATACTATTAAATTAGTATCTAATTCTCTCACCCTTATTAATTAATTATAATTATGCTGCATTTATTTCTAAATGCTGTATTTGTTTTCCGTGAAAATTTGGCGCGCTGTTAGTTGGGGCATTTGAATTATAACGTCGGATGTAATCAATTGAACCACACGCGTATTATCGTTATGGTAAAATCTGGCGTGTGATTGAGTGGATTTCATCCAGATAGTTTTGGCTGAGGAGCTACAAGTGGATTTTTTTGTAAGTAAAATTACATTTAATTCATTAATAGCGAAACAATTGTCCCAAAATAATATGTATTTTTGTTATTTTTTATTTGCCCTGTCCGTGTGAGCTAACAATCGTACTGACTTTCATGGGAAACATGTATTTTGTGGTTGAAACCTTTTGGATTAACTGGTGCTAGAGTGAGCCATATAGTGACCACTCTCTTATATTTATTTTGTAAAAATATTATAATATATTATAAAATATTATAATAATCCAGGTTTCTCGGAGCACTAGGCCACTTGGTGTAGAATAGATATACTATTAAATTAGTATCTAATTCTCTCACCCTTATTAATTAATTATATATATATATATTATAATTATGTATACAATTATAATATATATATATATATATATAGTATAATTATGTATACAATTATAATATATATATATATATATATATATTATAATTATGTATACAATTATAATATATATATATCTATATATATATATATATATATATATATATTATAATTATGTATACAATTATAATATATATATATATATATATATATATATATATATATATAGAAATTCGGGGTGAGTACTTGATAATTATAAGCACCTGTGTATACCGTTTGGTGGTGTAGGTGGTGGAGTAAATTGATCAAAATAAAAACATGATGCGAAGGATTCAGCGGTACATATGTTTCGGGCCTTTATTAGACAGATTTATAACAATGCATAATGTATGTCTGTCGCCTTCTTCAGCCGCGCACAACAGCTTCCACAAGGACATGTGTTACATCAAAAATTCTTGGTTGGGGATGCAAATCCTCTCATCCGCATTATGTCGTACGCGAATGAGAGGATTTGCATCCCCAACCAAGAATTTTGATGTAACACATGTCCTTGTGGAAGCTGTTGTGCGCGGCTGAAGAAGGCCACAGACATACATTATGCATTGTTATAAATCTGTCTAATAAAGGCCCGAAACATATGTACCGCTGAATCCTTCGCATCATGTTTTTATTTTGATCAATATATATATATATATATATATAATATATATATATATATATATATTTACTCGTTTTTCAATAATAATATTATGTACACGTATAACCCTCTATGGCTTCCTTGTGCTCGTGAAATTGTTACATTGTACTCTAAGAGACACATGTGGCTTTGTTTACACTGTATTTCGTCTAGAACGGTGTTTATCATTATTACTTGTTTTAAACACATCCGTTGGATTCTTATGTTAGAGTTTCACTGCGCATTGATATATATTTGTATTTTTTTTATTTTTTATTTTTTGTCTCTCTCACCATTAGTATTGTTGATATTATTTTTCCTGTTCACAACGTGGTTTGGAAATTACCAGATTTCCTTTATTGTCCCATCTGTGTTCTCTTATTCTATTTTATTTTATTTTATTGCTATTCTACTTCATCTTATTAAACTGATGAGAATGACAATGCATAAAATAAATTTTAAACATTATTTTTATTTTTATTCTTAATTTAATTTTTTTTAATTGTTTATTTTCAATTATATTTTTAGTAACTAGGATTTAATAATTTTTTCTTAAATTGTTTGCATTGAATCCAGTTTTATAATAATTTTATTTCTGTTTTATCTTTCATACTTGTTTATGGTATATTCTTATACTTAAAACGAATCTCCAAATATATATATATATATATATATATATTATATATATATATATATTATTATTATTATTATTATATTTTATTAATATTATTAATATTTGGAAATCAATATCAGGAAACTCCTCAGAAATATATACACGTGTGAAAAATAATTGTTGCATAAAAATATATATAAATACGTATCAAAATATATGTAAATATGTATAAGTATATAATGTATATGACAGTTTAAAAAGTTTTGAATTAAGTATTTAAAGCATCTTACGCTCGTTTCACAGAAGTGTTGTCCATATAATGAAATCCTATATTGATAAGCATTTATAGACAACTCTTCTGCTCTTCAGAGATATAAAATTTGAATTTTGTATAACATATCGAATGTTAGTTTTTTGTTTTGTTTTTAAATTTCAAGTAATACTACAAAATGGTATGTGTTTGAAATATAAATTAAAATTTAAAAATTACTACTTTTGATGAGTCTTTAAATCCATATATACTTCCTTGGTTATTCTTCTGCAATAATCCATAATGTTCATATGTAAAATCCGTTATATGGTCTTGTATTCCGAATATAGTTCATATAGTTAGTTTAGAAATGTGAAATTTGTATACACACAGATATATATATATATATATATATATATTATATATATATATATATATTATATATATATATATATATACAAAAAGCAATAAAGATTCAAGTTAATTTAAATGAATTTACTTGAATATGGTACCTAACTTAGATGCACCAAAAAAAACTATACTGTTTTAACAATACAGTAATGTGGGGTGATTATAAGCGAGAAGAAGCAACAAGAATGGATAGGTTTTTAGTACAATCGTTTCATACAAGGACAGGCTTTATTAAAAGTTGTAAAAATTACAGCATATAAACGTGTCCCGTACTCATCAGCTAAAATACATGTGAGTTCTCTAGACATCCTAGTGGTTGAGGCTATACTCATGAAGTAATGTAGATAATTAAGTAACATAACAGATTTCCAAAGTTCATTAAAGTTCTTTAAAGATGATGTACAGTCTTATCACAGAATTTTAAAAAAGTTCTAATAGCATCACAGAGAAGGTGACCTAATCCATAGAGCACATATGTGCTCTATGGATTAGGTCACCTTCTCTGTGATGCTATTAGAACTTTTTTAAAATTCTGTGATAAGACTGTACATCATCTTAAAGAACTTTATGAACTTTGAAATCTGTTTATGTTACTTAATTATCTACATTACTTCATGAGTATAGCCTCAACCACTAGGATGTCTAGAGAACTCACATTTATTTTAGCTGATGAGTACGGGACACGTTTATATGCTGTATGAAACGATTGTACTAAAAACCTATCCATTCTTGTTGCTTCTTTCTCGCGTATATATATATATATATATATATATATATAAATATATATATATATAAGACATATAGATAGATATATAGATAGATAGATAGACAGATAGATAGATAGATAGATAGATAGATAGATAGATAGATAGATAGATAGATAGATAGATAGATAGATAGATAGATAGATAGATAGATAGATAGATAGATGACGGTCTTCTGTCAATTTCCGTCTATCAAGTTCACTCAAAAGGTTTTCGCTGTCCCGGAGTTGTATTAGAAGGCACTTGCACAGGTCTCCACGCAGTGAAACTGAACACGGAGCCGTCTGTTTGTGAAGGAATTCCGACCACACAGCCACACCACACCAATATGAGACTAAGATCAACTAATTTACTTTGCAAGTTAATGAAACAAAGAAGAGTGATAATTATATCTAAAGTTTGAATAATATTGTTTCGCGATACAATTTAATAGAACACAGATATCCATCGAAATCTATGTATAGTGGTTGTTATTGCGTCTGACACAATGAATTTACAATCTGTAAAATCTCAGCTAATTGTATTTTTGATTAAGAAATTAGTTTTATTAAGTTTACAGAACTATACTGATTATATTTGTGATTGTCTGAATCTCCAACACCGCACAATTTTATCGTTGGATTTCGTTACGCATATTCTGGCGTATTTTATATATGGTGAGTGTATGTGTAATAATTGTCAAAGGATCGAATATAATATACATATTCATACTTCAATTCGTTGTTGCATTTCATCGAAAACTCTGCAACTTATTTTGATTTCCTTAAGAATCTCAATACAGTCATTTGGGGATAATGAAATCACAATTCTGTTCCCTATTTCTTGAGATCCGATCACAAGCGAAACCTTTTGAATATGTATTTATATACTGCACAAATATTTTCATTATCATTTTAGGATAACAGCTTTTTAATATTCTCCCAAAAAGTCTGAGGAACTTGCACAAAGTAGATGTAGGGTTTTTAAAATCAAAGCTGGACCTCTTCCTGTCGAGAGTCCCAGATGAACCTACCTCACGGCAAGAGGTGCAAATGAGGGTAGCTATATCAAATTCCATGCTTCACCAAGTGCCACATATTATAGGAGGCTCTTAGTAATAACAGTGTAGCAAAAAGGCCGTGCATCAGCATGGCCGCAGCTCTGAACTGAAACTAGAGAAAAAAATAATAAATAACGGCAATAAACACATAATTTTAAAATTACATTATTAATAAACATAATATATCTTTTAAAATATATATTCTATTCGCTCACATGATCTGCAAACACTATGTTATGCTAAGAGTAATATTCTGTCAACATTATATACGTATGTATTTGTTATTTCAAAGAAACGTATTATTGTTTTGAAGGCGGTGAACGGAGGAGAATTAAAGATGAGCTCAAAGAAGCATAAAGACTTTTGATAGTTTGAATTGTTCGATAAAGTTTCCCAATATATCTAAACGACATAAGAAACGCTGTTAGAGGTCAATAGGTTTGATGATGATGTACTGGATGTAACATCTCTAGATTATCTAATGCATTTGTCATCAATAAAACGTCATACGTTAATACACTTTCCATCCCTACCAACTCACGCTACCTCATTTTGTTTGTGTCTATTTCTCCCACACTCATTATTTTCATATGTTAAGCTATGCAAGACAGTTAAGTGGAACTGTCTGGAGCACAATATCAAAATTGTCAGCTACACATTACCAAAATGAGGATACGTTCTCTTAAGAGAAATCAATTTAGTTTGTAAAAATGGTTCGTCAGCATTTGATCAACCTTTAAAGCACGATCTACTCAAAAGTCAATGGAAGTTTATAAATTATGCATAAGCACTTTATTTCCCATTTTTCTATGCCATCATTGCAAATAAAGAAATCATTTTATGTTAGTCTCATTTTTGAAATATGAACATTTCATAAAATAAAAATAATCGACCAACAACAATAACAGCGACAAACATATTAATAATAAAATAGTAACAAAAAGAAGAAAAAAACTAGCAGAATAACAATTGCAATGTTTAGAAAATAGTGATTCCATCGAAAACATGGATGTCAATAGACTGCCGGTTTTCAATAGAAGAATGTCCGATCTATTTAACTTGAAATCACTTAAATATTAAAATTAAACCCGTAGGTCAAACTATCTAAAGGCAGATATTGATATGAGATATTGACGCAACGTTGGCACCAGCATTTTGTGGAAATGCAATGACGTTTAAGCTAACAAACAATGCAGTGCAGAAAAGTTTCATTTTGCAGGATAGGAATTCTCGGATATCATAAACATTAAGATACATTCGAGTTATACGGATATATTTTTGTATGTATAGGTCCATGTGTGTGCGCGCGCATGGATATACAATAAATGCATATATATATATTATATATATATATAATATATATATATATATATATATATATATATATACACAAATAAATACATATAGATAAATACGTATACACACAAATAAATACATATATATATATATATAATACACACACATACACACACACACACACACACATATATATATATATATATATGTGTGTGTGTGTGTGTGTGTGTACGTGAGAGAGAGATAGAGAGTATATGTGTTTATATCCATGTAACAGGACGTGTAAATGCGAATATGAGTGGCGTATATATGTAAGCAAAGAAGCATTTATGCTGTAGTATTTAAATGCAGTTCTGTATTTCATTTTATGCAAACACATTTTTTCCTCGTTTGATGCTATTTCTTACTGGCACTTTCTAATTGGCATTTCACCGTTAATTAGCAACAGTTTATTTTAAGTCAGTGTACTTATGTTTAATGTTTCCTTTTCGTTTCCTCTTGACAGCAGAGTTACTCATAGAAACTTTCAAACTGATTTAATTCTACGCCGGTGGATAAAGAAACTTTTTTTTAAAAATAATCATATTATTTCTAAATTCGTTTGCTAGCAGAAACGTATTTTTCCTACCAAAGTTATAGGCGTGATCTTATATAGATTACAATTGTGATTATTTAGTTCAGCTTTATACTTAAGAGTATGTATACTTAAATATACGTACTCAATAGTAGTTTGCAATGGTTAAAGATTAATTCTTCTTTCTGTTATAAAGTTTATGTGTTTGTAGATGCATATATGTGTTTCTGCGTCCAATTTCATGGTGTTTCCTGTAGTAATTACCAAAGAATCACTTTGCAGGCTTATATTAAAGATAAATTAGATAGAGCAACGTTATTTTAGAAGAGACATGACGAAAAAATAAAACATCATCTAACATATTGCGCTGAGAATCGTCCTTTGCATAGAAGGCACTTTGGAAGATAAAATATCATTCAAAGGAGTCAGGCAGATGTTCTAGGAGGTGAATTAAAATGAGTTTTCTGGTTGTGCGATAAAAGACACATCTATGAAAGAATTTGAGAATCGCTGGAATATACTTTTTAATAATTGCTAAACAAATTATAACAATGTAGGTCACACAAAAAATATGAAAAAAAGAGAATTACAAATTTGTCTATATTCGCAGTATATATAAATTTGCACGAATAACAGCACCCACATACACATGCGCATATACAATCGCTGGTTCGAATCTCAGTCCGGGCGATGTGTGTGTTTATGAGCGAAACACCTAAGCGGCTCCGGAAGATGGTAATTGCGAACTTCTGCTGAATCTTCGCCACAATTTTCTCTCACTCTTTCCTCCTGCATCTTACAGCTCACCTGAGACGGACCGGCGTCCGGCCCAGGTGGGGAACCTATACGCCAAGGTAACCGGGAAACCGGCCCTAATGGGCCAGGCGTGGCTCGAGAAGGAACAAACAAAACAAAACATGATCTTATATTATAGCATATTCTTATAATAATGCCATATAATAAATCATAAATACAATTTACATGTAATATATATGTGGTTGGTAAGCAAGCTACTTACCACACAGCCACTCCTGCACCTTTGCCATTCCTGCATTTATGCCATTCTTGCACCCAATTAACCTTTTTATTTTAAAATAAGCTAAATTTTAATTAAGCTTACATGATAGAGCTCAATTTGAGTAATTTCATGTTATCAGTCTCGTGCAAGAAAATTTTAAAAGAAAAAAGTTATGAGTGTTTTTTTTCTCAAATTTGAGAATGATAATATAGTTCTATACTTTTTTTATGAATATAGTTCTAGGGGACTTATAATGTATGTCACAGGCATCATTGAGGTAAAACAAATTATCAATGACACAGCTAATTGACACATATGACACACATTATTAATTAGCATAATAGCATAGCTTGGAGAAAACATGGATTTCATGGAAAAATGTGAGCAAGAGAAATAATCTGGAAAATTTCAGCACAAGTTATTACATCTGGTAAAGTACAGAACAAGAAATATTTTGCTTAAAATATTGCAGCTAAGAATATAATTTGAATATTAAAAATTGATTTTAATTTACAAAGTCACATTATAATTAGAAAAAGCAACACCATTTTTTATAATATGAACACTCTAAAATACTTAAAAAACGAGAGCCAGAAGTACCAATATAGCTAAAGTTTTATGTGGAGAAGAATAGTATATATGGTAGGCAAATTCATTATGTAAAATCTAGGCATTGTTCAAGACTAAAAATTTGAAGACTTGGCAATAACTTAGGCAATAACTCAAGCAAATTTTACTATGAATTTGTTGTTATAGGCATATTTTACTATAATATATAACTAAATTTTGTATTATTCGATTTATTGTACTAATTATGTACTACTCTTATTTTTTATAACCTATTTTCAAATATCTAATTATTAATTAATAATTAAAAATTTTTTTTTTTTAAAGTGCAAAATATATTTTGAGTTATTTTTTTAAAAATGTTCATAGGAGTGACAAGTTATAACAAATAGAAGCAATAACTTGTAAAAAAAAGTCTTCAGTTTTAATAAAAGCAAATATTTTCTAAATCTAAATATTTAATTTGAAATTTTATCCTTAGCTGCAACATTTTAAGTAAACATTTTAATGTTCTGCACTTTACCAGACGTAATATCTTGCCCTGAACTGTTTTAAGTGCAATAAATTGTCCTGTACTTTTCCAGATGTATAGGCTTAAGAATATTATTTCTTTGGCTCGCGTTTTATATATATATATATATATATATATATATATATATATATATATATATATATATATATATATATATATATTATATATATGTATGTGTGTGTATGTATATATGTATATGTATATATATGTGTGTGTCTGTAAACTTAGATATGTTTCGACCAAAGATTGGTCCAGGGCATGTCTAACATAATAGTACCACCTGATAGGATTATTTGTATATATATATGTATATATATATATTATATATATATAATATATATATATATATATATATATACACTTCCCAATAAATATCAGTTGAGTACAGCGTGCAACAAGAATAGGAGTTTCGTAGAAGGTACGAAGTGATGCACAAGCACCCATCTCTAAAGGATTAATTTTTATCCCTATCCTTTAAGGACAAGGGCAAAAATCCCGCTGCGAGGCTTTTCAACAAACACAAGCATTCCCTCCAACTGAACATGTTTTGATTTTTCTCAAAGAGAAAATGTTTTAACAGGATCAGATGTGATTACTGCATGTGTGTGAGTGTGTGTATTTGCAAGGTTTTTTTGTAAGAGTGATAAAGTGGAATTAATAATATCAGTAATAATAATAATATTTTTTTCTACTAAAGACGGAGGGGACTCTGTGGTCAATTACATCGACCACAGTACTTTTTTTATCGACCCCGAAAGTATGATAGAGAAAGTTGACCTAGGTGAAATGTGAACTCAGAATGTAACGGCAGACGAAATACCGCTAAGCATTTCACCCGGCGTGCTAACGTTTCTACTAGCTCACCGCCTTAATTATGATGATAATGATAGTAATGATAATAATAATTATAATGGTAACATAAACAAGTGGAAAAACTGAAGATTTTAGGGATAGGATAATCTTAATTCGTCAACTGTTATGGATATTATAATTTGCTCTCCCTTATGTAGAGAGTACCTCACTTATTTGTATTTACAAGAACACACCCACACACAGTCCATATATATATATATATATATATATATATATATATATATAAATGTTCTGTTTTTTTTGTCTTTTTTACGTCGGTTGTTCCACTTGAAGTTGATGTTCTCCCTAACTACATGTCGTAGCTTATATTCCTTGTTCTTTCTTTGTGTTTCTTTTTGTGTTCTAAACAAGGTAGAAGCGTGACAAACGGAATATGCAGAAAAAGAAAGTGAAAGAACTAAAAAGTATATCAAGAAAATAAAAAGAATATGAAAACAATACAAAAGCATTGAAGTTATATACAAATAATAGGGGAATAAAAAAGAACAAAAATATATGATATATATAAAAACTATAATATAATAAACGAAACGAAATGAAATGAAAGGCACCCAGCAGAAATAAACAAACGAGAATGCCGAGAGAGAAAATACACACACAGATATCTATATATATGCACACACACTGTTTCATATATATATATATATATATATAAATATGTATATATATGTGTTTATGTGTCTGCGTTCGTGTACACACACAGTTATATATATATATATTATATATATATATATATTATATATATATATATATATATATATATAATATATATTTGTGTGTGCGTGTATCTATATATATGTATATCATCAGCATTCTAAAAATTAATACACCTACAGAAAACTATTGTCAGAAACAAGTCTTCATACTTCCCATTATTTTCAAAAGAGTTGTCTCTATGGTTATTTCTGTTTGCACGTGCCATTAATATAATTGAATATTTTGGTTTTTCAGTATTTAGTCATTCCTCATTCACTTCACAGGGCATAGAAACCCATTTGCTTTCTTCTCACCCTCCACCAATGATTGTGAGCAACTGGAATATTATTGTGCAGTTTATTATGTTCAAAATATATCACTAATAATAAAGATTCGAGGAAAAACTAGGCAGGTTTTACAACGTAGCGTAGATTAAACGAAAGCTGAATTTCGTTTGTGTTCTCTTCTAGGCTATTGTCATTAGCGCATGCATAACCAGCACACACAAGTATATGCATGTATATATGTGTGTATGGAGGGGAGATGTCTATGTGTGTGTGTGCGTGTGCATAATTATAGTACCTATATATATATATAAAACATACACAATCATACACACGCACGCACAGACATATATATGGGCATATACATATATATATACCCATTCATATCTACACACACCTGCACACATTATATAAAATGGTGATTCTCCGTCAGTTTCGCTGATGACTATGCCATTGTTCATTGTCCAGTTAACTAAATTTTCTGTTCATTGAATTAAAGTGTGGTTGAACATGCTCCACCACATCTATGTTCTAAATGTAACCCTGTCAGCGTCAGTGGGGCAGTATGATATAACTGTACCTTCGAATGACTAGTTCTATCCTTCGTGAGGTTTTCTATTATTATTCTAACAAATGTTACTCATACTCTATGAATGAAAATGACTATTGAAACTTGTTTATTCCTTCTCGAGCTATGCCTTGCTCATACGGCCCGTTTCCCGGTTTCCTTGGCGTATAGGTTCCCCACCTGGGCGGGACAACGGCCCGTCGCAGGTGAGCTGCAAGATGCAGAAGGAAAGAGTAAGAAAAGGTTGTGGCGAAAGTGTCAGCAGAAGTTAGCCATTAACTTCTGCCGGAGTCCTGTGGAACTTAGGTGTTTCGCTCATAAACACATACATCGCCCGGTCTGAGATCCGAACCCGCGATCCCTCGACCGCGAGTCCGCTTCTCTAATCACTAGGCCATGTGCCTCCACAACTATAGAAAATAACCACCAATATACCAAGTCTAGTATCGATCACGTGACCTCGTAATTGCGATGCGATCTTATAAAACACTCGGGCATATGACTATACACACACACACACACACACACACATATATATATATATATATATATATATATATGTATACAAACAGCAAAATGAAGGAGCCAAGAACCATTAACATTCAGCCCAATGAGAATGAATGTCGGATGATGCAAAACAATGTGACCACTAGATATAAATTATTTTACCATTTCAAATTGATATTTTCTATTAAGGCTTGTTCGTTTTTCCTTATTAAACCTTCATTTTGCTTTGCAACATTGACGTTCTCGAATGAATTATGATGACATTTTGTGACTTTCACAATCACAATTTCAAATTAAGTTGTTTCAATGGCAATCCCTTGCGTGTTCTGTCTTACGCTGCAAAAGTCTTGGGAATAAATTTATGATTGATAAAGTTCTCATAACTGGATTTCAAATTGTGACAAGATCCTGGTAGATTTGATATTATGACATATGTTTTTACGCTTGATATAGTTGTGTGTATATTTTTTATTTAACATTTGTAGACCTGCCATTAGCTATTTCTTTCAATTTTGTAAAATTGCCCATAGTTTTATAAGCTTGCCATCTGTGACAAATATATTTTGTGTACTACATTAGAACTTGCGCTAGATCCTTCAATTCTATGCATGGTTAATCCACGACAAAGGGACGCTATTGTATATCCGATGTGTATGTGGATGTGCGCTTCTGTGTGTGCATACATTTACGCAGATGCACATACCCCCAACATATATATAATTTTAAATTTAAAATGAGGGTGAGAAATTAGATACTAATTTAATTAACATCGATTTCACACCAGTGGTCTAGCATAAAAAACTGAATGTTCAGCAAAATAGTATTATATATATATATATATGTGTGTGTGTGTGTGTGTGTGTGTGTGTGTGTGTGTGTGTGTATTCAACATACACACCGACACAAATATATATAGGTATGTATATGCTTGTATACGGTGTATATATATATGTGTGTGTGTGTGTATTTAGGGATAAACCACTAGGTGGATAACCAATAAGCTGATTTTACAGATTTTTTTATATATGCTAGGCTACTGGTTTTAAATTGATATTAATTAAATTAATATTCAATTACTCTCCCTCCTTATATATATATATATATATATATATATATATATATATATATATATATATATATATATATATATATATATATATACATAGGCGCAGGAGTGGCTGTGTGGTAAGTAGCTTGCTAAGCAACCACATGGTTTCGGGTTCAGTCCCACTGCGTGGCTCGTTGGGCAAGGGTCTTCTGCTATAGCCCCGGGCCGACCAATGCCTTGTGAGTGGATTTGGTAGACGGAAACTGAAAGAAGCCTGTCGTATATATGTATATATATATATATATAATCAGGGTAATAAAGATTTTAGAAATTTGTACTACCAGTGGCCTAGCGTATAGAAAAATTAGTCAATTTACTATGTATTATTCATATAAAATACAGTGTACATTTACACACATTAAGAGTTTTCCATCGTATGAGTCCTTTACGCTACAAAGAACAGCTAAAGTCCAAACCACTAATTAGGGATAAATTCTCGAAGGGAATGAAAAAAAAAGCATTTACCATCTATTTCCTGACTTATTTTAACAAATAAAGTAATTTACTAGGCGAAGTTTTCTTCAACAGATACGCCAATATTAAAGATGTAAACATGAGGCCAATCCAGCATGTGCCTTATATATATATATATTATATATATATATATATATATATTATATATATATATATTATATATATTATATATATTATATATATATATAAAGCAATTCTTCTTTTACCTTACTCTACACGGTCTATGTTTCGTCGTTTGTATGCCTGATCCTACTACCAACCTAATAGTCTTTGGTGAAGCTCCTTTCAAACAGGCATTTTCTACCCAAGCATTTACTGTCCCCATTTTTTCGTCCTGTATCTCTATTCCATTGTGTCTATACGAACTCTTCTACGTAGAGTCGGATCGGTCTTCCTTTACAGATCAATGAAGTCTCTCCATACCGATATTGGTAAACTACGAAACGAATTCTTTCATAAAGCGATAAAGTATATGCAACGCACACGCACGCACACACGACACACACACATATTTGTATGTGTTTGTGTGTCATATGTGAGCACAATGTGATTGTGTGTATAATTAATCATCTTTTGTTCCCTTATATGTTCCAGCATGTCTGTCCTGTGTATGCTCAAGTGAATCTATTAATTTTATTTTCATTTCATTTCCACATTCCCCCCTATGTACGTTGGCTTTTGTTGAATTATTGAGTTCAATATCAATAACTTCATTTGCGTTTCACGCTGCGATGTATATGTCTCTAGGATCTCAGACAATTATATCCAGAAAACATTGAGCCAATTTGTTTCCTCATTGTAAACCAATGTCGTAATATCTAAACCGATTCCTTGACACGCACAGATTTTATGAAGTTGAGGATTACGATACTTCTGATCCTCTGTACACTGGATGCGAAGGTTTTGTGTGAATGTTGTGCAGTGCCGCATATTCTTTTTACATTGAACTGCATGGTATTTTCGATACTTTTAAATTGCACTTAGGTCAGGCTCTACATCTGGGATATTAGCAGTCTTGAAAATTGTTCCGTGTAGCTGAAGGGATTTGTTATGAGAATACACACACACACGCACATGCACCCACACTCAACCAATATCGGGGGTTGCTTTCTATCCCTTGACCCGAGCATAAGACAGGGCTCGCCTTTAAACTGGGAAATGAATGGAATTCCCGGTGTGTCTTGTGACTATCCTCGCCTATGAGGAACTTGGGCCTTGGTAAATAAAAAAAAGTTTAAAATATATTAAAAAAGATGTACTAAAATCTAATCTCCTTCAAAGTGGGATTCTTTGACTTCAATGCCCTTGCTATAGTGCTCCAGCGACTTTGCGAAGGTCTCAAGAAACCCCTCCAAAGAGATGTCCAAGACGCATGGAACAGTGTCTTGAAAGCAACTGCCCCTGATGTTCTCCTTCAGCATGGGCACAACCAAAAGTTGCAGAGCAATGTCTAAACTGTAGGGAATATGAGGGAGAGCTTTGATGTCTACCATTTTCAAGGAGTTGGTTACCAAGATAGAATTGTGGACTGGTGCTTTATTCTGATGCAGGTTCCACCAACTCCAGTGTAAGAGCTCTGGACTTTTGCGACGAAATCTCTTCCTTAACTCCCCTAAAATTCGAGTCCTTGTGCTTCCAGAAAATAAAGACCCCCTTCGGTCATGAATGACCATGGGATTGCACCTAGAAAGTTACCCTCCTAGACGCAAGTCCGGGCAAGTTTGTTTATGGAAGGCTAGCAGTCGCCCATGCATACCAGCCTCCCCTCTCCACGCCACCAGTGTTATCCAAGGGAAAGACAAAGGTCGATACAGCTTGGCACCTGTGACGTCGCAACTCATTTCTACAGCTGATTTCCAAGATAAACCCCCCGCCAGATCATCACAACGTGAAATAAAGTGCCTTGCTCGAGAACACAACACGCAGCCCGGTCCGGGATTCGAGCTCACAACCTCACAATCGTAAGCTCAACGCTCTTACCACTAAGCCATTATTATTATTATTATTATTATTATTATTATGCCTGATGCAGCAGCAGGCAGTGACACTCGTGAATGGGATCTTAACTGATTGGAAGTGTAATCATGCACATTGTTTTGTCTTGGTTAAAAGATGTTCTGCAGCAAATATTCTGGTCAATATCACCTATTTGCTTGTCAATCACTTGTCCTTAATCAGTTGAACATTTCTCTTACTGGTTGACGTTATGTTCATCTCTAATAATGAGCACTAGCGGTAGAGGGACGTCATTGCCATGTGTTTAAAGGAAGTTTTGGGAGTTTGAATAACTCACCTTTAGAAACAGGGATTTTTCGTCCACCATCCTTAAACAACCCTTATTCAAGGACCTTCATTTTTATAAAATTTTAACTGGGCCCCAACTGCAAGATCATGCGTTGTTTATCTCGATATAAGATGAGCATGTCGCGTAAATGATTGTGATGCATGTACCTGGTGTGCCCTTATCAGTCGTGTAGTTTGATTGGTATGTGGAGCTTTGTATATTTGTGCCCCAGTGACTCTTTGAAGGATACTCTCTCTCTCTTTTACTCTCTTTTACTTGTTTCAGTCATTTGACTGCGGCCATGCTGGAGCATCACCTTTAGTCGAGAAAATCGACCCCACGACTTATTCTTTGCAAGCCTAGTACTTATTGAATCGGTCTCTTTTGCCGAACCGCTAATTTTACGGTGACGTAAAAACACCAGCATCGGTTGTCAAGCGATATAGTGGGGACAGACACAGACATACAAACACACACACACACACACACACACACACATGTATATATATATATATATATATATATATATATATATATATATACATATACACGACGGGCTTCTTTCAGTTTCCGTCTACCAAATCCACTCACAAGGCTTTGGTCGGCCCGAGGCTATAGTAGAAGACACTTGCCCAAGGTGCCACGCAGTGGGACTGAACCCGGAACTATGTGGTTGGTATTGCTTTCTCACTAAACATCATTATTATTATTATTATTTTTGCTATCGGCACAAGGCCTAAAATTTGTGGCGAGAAGTTTGCCGTTTACATCAACGACAGTGCTCAACTGAGATTTTTATTTTATGGATCCAGAAAGTTGAAAAAAAAATTTTCGATGCCTTTCATCCTTTTGGTTCGATGAAATAAGCTACCAGCTGCGTACTGGGATTCATTAATAATGGCATACATTATGGGCGGAAATATTGTCTATTCAGCACATCGTCGCTCTTGTTAAAACGTGTCTCTAGCAAGCGCTTGTATTGATACAAAACACGAAACATACATCCGTTTCATTGTTATGAGTGGAAGCTTTGCTGTCACAAAGTTGCTTTTGTTCCCACTGAACGGTTGCCTGGAAAATTTTAGAGATGGAGAGAAGCTGGGGAGGACCTGTTTTGTTTAGCGTGGAGCCGTTGCGCATCTATTTCCATGTGAAATTGACGGTACATCCATCATATACCTTTGTAACTATTGGTAGTATATGAATGGTGTTCATCGGCTACACTGAAATTTCGACGTCAGTCGTAAGTTTTGCATGACAAGGGGTAAAAGCAGCTCTTACCATATACCGAATGTGTTAGCTTTAGCCCCCGGAACATATTTTTCGTACGGTGGATAATGTGTAGATAAAAATGGCTTAATTAGATTATTAAACGATGATAACCAAAGACAGATAGTGAAAAAATAAATGCTAGAAGTACACAAAAATTCAGAACATTAATCTATGTCATGCGTTAAGAGTAAAGCTGCTGTTGTTATTGTTATTTAATCTAATTTCTCCGTGCACCAGGCGATAATAAGACTCCTATCAAATATAGAGTATGAACGCTCATTATCACAGGCATCAATCTCCTGATTATTCGGACTTGTTTTTTTTATTGTTTTGATTTTCTTTTTTTTGTTGAGATACATTACAATTAAGATTACTCTATACAGTAAGTCCTTTTAATTTTTGTAGTTGGTGTGGTGGGAGGTACGTGATACAGGGGTTGGACAAAATAATGGAAACACCTTAAAATTTCAAACAAATTTATTTTAACCTGGGGTAGCACCGCCTTTGGCAGAAATTACATCTTGAATTCTATGAGGTATGGAGTTTGAATTGTTTCCAAAGGAATTTTTGTCCATTTTCCAGCTAAAACAGACTCCAGTTCTTGTAGTGATGATGGTGGAGTATATTGACTCCTTACTTGTTTTTCTAAAATGCACCGTAAATGTTCAATAATATTGCGGTCTGGGGACTGCGGTGACCAGATAAGATGTTCAACTTCACTAGAATGTTCCTCATGCCATTCAGTAACAACTTTAGCAGTGTGAATTGGTGCATTAGCATCCCGAAAGATTGCGCTTTTCTCCGGAAACAGTTCCGCAACCATAAGATGAATTTGATCAGATAAAATACTTAAATAGTCTTGACTGTTAATTCTGCCATGAAGTGAAAACATTGGGCCGGCGGATTTCCAAGATAAACCCCCCGCCAGATCATCACAGATCCTCCTCGGCCGGTGGTCGGAAATAAGGTAAAGGACTCGTTCGAGAAAAAAAAACATACTTCCGCTGCTCTAGGGATCAATTCTGTAGGTTTTTACTGCCTTCTAAATGCTTGGCAACGTTTGTTTTTGAAAGTAGTGATTTTCTGATTGCAGCCCTCCTGTGAAATCCGGTTTTGTGTAGCTCTCAGCCAACAGTTTTTGTGGAAACTGGTTTCCCGAAGTGATCTGCAGTAATTTCGGGAGCTGTACTTTTGTGATTCTTCCTAGCAATTCGCGTAAGAGTCTGGTGGTCTCCATCTGAAAGTCTTTGTTTCCTTTTGGAGTTTTGTTTCGACGAAGGGGTTTTCCCTCTTGCTCAAAGGTTGTCAGTACTTTCGCGACAGTACTTCTTGACACACCAAACATTGCGGCTGTTTTCATTATGTTAGCGCCTGCCATACGAGCACCAACAATTTGACCTCTTTCAAAGTCCGATAGATCTTTCACTTCAATGAATTTTAATTACCCTTTCTTGATGATATCTGAAAAGAAACAGCAATTTTAGCAAAACGTATTAAGCAATACTAATAATAAATATTCTAAAAATACATAAAAATAAACGAGATTTTGACGGTTTTATAGATATTTCTAAATTATGATGCTATGATGCTAGGTGTTTCAATTATTTTGTCCAACGCGAGTATGTAGCGATTATTTCTTATAATTGCTTTAACAACGCTTGGACTTCCATGTTAACGTAATGTCAGTTTTGTAAAATATGTCAGCGCTTGATGTGAAAATGCTGCATCTGAAAGGTACATATATATATATATATATATATATATATATATGTGTGTGTGTGTGTGTGTGTGTGTGTGTGTGTGTGTGTGTGTGTGTGTGTGTGTGTGTAGGTATATCGATTGATAGATACATACATACATGGATGGATGGATAAATATACACGCGGACACATACACACACTTCGAATATTCTTTATTAAGATACGATATACTTGAAGTTACGCCGTTACGAATGATTTCTATGGCAATAAGAACATTTAGAAAACATTTTCCTGATTTTCAAGATAAGTATGGTAATATCTATGATGAAAGTTTCTATGAAGACCATAATGTTGATAATGTTGTTTTTTTTCAGTATCATGTGATCACATATGTTTAAATAGAAACTACATACTTTTATACTATATAACATCATAGATTAAAGCGTTAAGAAAATAACTATCAGAATAAATATTAGAGATATACAAAAATATATAGCATTTATTCGGAGTGTTTAAAATAAATGAACAAATATAATCTTTTCATGTCTATAAATTTTCATTTGATAATCTCGTTCTATTTCTTGTTCATTTCCAGCATGAAGTTGCACTTTCGATCGATGCTACCAACGTGATAGTTCATGCCCTCGAGCAAATGTTAAAAAACGATATAAAAGTGTTTCAACACACATTCCGGCGCGGAATTGTCTACAACCATAATAAGACAAAGGGTGTGCCTTGTTATATAAAGGACGCCTTGCCTTGGATGCATGGTGATGCAATTATGTCTGCTTTGAAACAGGTAGAGTATAAAATATATACTTTTTGTCATTATTTAAATGTCTGTGGCAGTGGTCGAATGGATATCTAGTTACTTGAATAAAGAGTTATATCAATATATCTCTATGTATGCATGTATGTATGTATGTATGTATGTATGTATGTATGTATGTATGTATGTATCTATCTATCTGTCTATCTATATGTATGTATTTATCTATCTATATTTATCTATCTATCTGTATGTATTTATCTATCTATCTGTATTTATCTATCTATCTGAATGTATGTATGTATGTATGTATGTATGTATGTATGTATGTGTGTGTGTGTGTCTGTGTCTGTCTGTCTGTATGCATGCATGCATGCATGCATGTATGTATGTATGTATGTATGTATGTATGTATGTATAGTTGAAATTTATAGAAAGACAAAAGACGAAGACAGGTGTATGAACAGCAAGCAGGTGTATTAGTCTGACGCTCGCGAAAGTGAGAAAGTATTTTACGTTTCGAGTCTACACCCTTCAGCAGAAAGGAATACTACAAAATAAACAGAGAGAAGGAAAGAAAAAACTTGTAGATTTTGCGGTTAAGCATGGCGACTGGTTGGAAAAAGTTTGACAGAGGTTGAAAGAAGGAGAGATAAAAAAGTATTGATGAACCCAAAACTAAGGTGGGTATGCGTGTGTATATAAGAATGTGTGTGTGTATGCGTGGATAGATGCTAGTGTGTGTGGAGTGGTGTGGTGGATATGAGTGAAGAGAAGTAGGTGTCAGATGAAAAGAGGAGCGGAGTTGAGCCCATATGGCACAAAGGTGCGGCATATATATATATATATAGATATATATATATATATATATGTATATATATATTATATATATATATATATAATATATATATATATATATATACATTTGTGCGTGTTGTATGTATATTCCCTATTCTTCTCCTCTCCCCTTCACCGATCCCTCTCTCTTACTCCCCTCCTCGGCTCTCTTGTCGCTGGCACGTGATGAGAGGGAATCCATCTTTCCGAATACTACCTTCACAAGGACTAAACGGGCTTATCCTGTCTCTTCATAAGCTCGTCTCCTTAAACGATCAGATCCATCGTCTTGGCTTAACAGCCCGCATCGTTTATTTTTACTGCTTTGTTCTCACTGATATTTATTTTACTGTTTTTTTACTTTTGCCCCATATATATATATATATATATATGTATATATTCATGTGTTCTGTTCTGTATCGTTCACTAGTTACCCATAAGTAAGCTCAGACGTAACTTTGTGGTAAGAAATTTTACTTCCCAAACACACGGTTCCGGGTTCAGTTCCATTGCGTGGAGCCTTGCGCAAATGCTTTCTATTATAGCCCTGGTTTGAGCAAGCCTCGTGAGTGGATTTCGTCTTATATATATATATTTATACGATCGAGTGATTGAGCTGTAAGAAAATAGCTTCAAGCAATCCGTAATAGATATAAAAACAATTTTCATGGAAAATATTGATTTATCGCGACCATGATTGCCCGGTGTGCGAATAAACATAGAAGAGTTATATATATATATATAGATATATATATATATATATATACGCTTCTGTATGCGTGTATGTGTATATATATATATATTATATATATATATATATATATATATATATATATATATATAAAATGGGGCAAGAGCGCAAAACATCCAGACAGTTAGGGGATACAAAAAAGGGACAACAAAACATTCAGATAGACGATACAAAGAAAGCAAGGATGGGTCATTCGAAGTTTTCTTTTCTCAGTCAAGTACCTGATTATCTTGCTTCAATCTAGCCAGCCCAAAGGAAAAACTAAGCTAAGAGCATTAGATTCCTTGGAAGAAAGCAGAAAATGTACACAAAAACAAGGGGGAAAACGGAAAATGTTACAATAAAAATAACAGGACATAACAACAGGTGTATTTCGACTAAGAACGAATTAAATTAATCTGGTGTGTGTGGAAATGAAATCTTACGGCAGGGATAGAGGATTTCATAAACACAGGGAAGAATATTGATGTTGCACGGACAACAGCCAGATCAAGCAAGAAAGAACAAGCTTGGCCGAGCACCGGTCACGTGGGAAGAGAAGAGAGTTAAGTAGAAGCAGAGGGACAACAGAGTTAAGGAGGGGCGAGAAAAATGACAGGAACACAGTAAAGTGAAAAGTGGAGGGAAAGTGAACAAGAAGTGAAGGCAAAGAAATGTGAGAGAGGGGAAACGAAAGAACGAAGAGTGAAATGAACGAATAAGCATGAAAGGAACGAATATAGATAGATAGATTGATAAAGGCAACGTAAATGTGCTTGATTCGTCCCTCCTCTCATTTAACGTACTCTTGTATATTGTAACCTTGAGTTTATGTTGCATCAGCGATATTTTACCTATCTCACTGAGAAATAGTAAGAGTGTGTGTGTGTGTGAATGAGAGAGAGAGAGAGAGAGAGAGAGAGAGAGGGAGAGAGAGAGAGAATTGCAATTATTAAGCCGATAGCTGTAATCTCGATTTAACTTTTAAATATTCTATTTTATCTGAAGTAAAAAAAAAAACTTTTCACTTTTGATAACTCATTGAAAGATACCACCGCCAATACTATAAACAGTATTGACAGATGTAATATTACTTAATGGGTTATGGCTTTCAGTAAGCAAGTGATTTTTCCTAGAGAAACCTTACTATTATATAGTTATTTATTTATACATTCATACTTAATTTCACACTTATATATATATATATATCAGTGTATTGCGTGAGTGTCTATATATACGCAGACTCACGTGCGTACACAGATTCTTATACACAGATCTATACGTATGTATATATATATATATATATATATATATATATATACATATATATATATATATATATATATATTATATATATATATTTATATAATTACACATATGTTGTTATGTATATATATATATACACACACCACACGGACGCACACATATATATATGCTTGTTTAATTTTGTATGTGTATGTATATATATATATGTATGTATGAATGTATTTTTTCGGTATATTGGTGTTGTTCGTGTTGTCTTTTTAAAATTTCTAGAATACTGGAAGGTGAAATAATTTAATGTTTTTTTTTTTTTAATGTGATTTTATCCAGTCTCCGTGGCTATGTCAGAAAGTAGAAGAGTTGATGAGATTCGTTTTTGTTATACATTTCAATCCATTATAAATCTTATTCCTTCAATTATCAATACGCTATTTCAATTGACACTTCTTCTGCATTGTAGAGGTAATATTTCAAATCTCATCCGCATCACATTGATTAGATATTTAGCAAAACAGCTTTCGACATCGATGCTGTGAAAGTACCATGCTGCTGTACTTCAGATTCTCAGAACAAGATATTAACGTACACTATTGATGGTCATCATTGTCAAACGTAGTTGGTTAGATATGTGGCGTCTCCCTTTCATGTATCTAGACAAACTAAACAGATTATATTTTTGCTGAGACTTTCAAATGAAATAAGACATATCGAAACTATTGAAATGATTATATAGAATATATTCCTTGATGTTTAATGTAGTAGTAGTTGGTCTGTTGTAAGAAGAACAGTCTTTCATACGCTGCTAGAATCATATTTAATATTAAAACGAGGCTGGTTCTCACAGGATGTCTCATGTAGCCGCTGCTTATAGTTTTTCAATTATAATACATCTAAAATGGTACATCTTAACAGACACATAATGGGAGATATTTAACTGAAATTCATCTCTGTGGCACACATACACACACACACATCTTCCGTGATCATGCGACAGACAAGAATATCGAATGTTGTGAGACATCGCTGGTCACAAAGTGTTTTGCATTGTTTTAGATTTCGAATGATGTAACCACGTTGGCTAGGCGAGCAGAACAAACCACCTCTGGATTGGAAAGAGGATTTTCCCTCCTTCCAATTATAAGGTAGTTACACACACACACACACACACACACACAAAATCACACACACACACAAAACCACACACACACAAGGTAACTAATTTGCAGCTGGGTGGAATGGAGCAACGTAAAATTAAATGATTTGATCCAGAACACAATGCGTCGCACAGCTCGATTATCGAACCTACGACCCTGCGTTTGTAAGCGTAAAACTTTAAATACTGGACCGTGCGCCTTCACACATGTACATACACACGGACACAGACATACATGCACGCACACACACACACACACACACACACACACTCACTCACTCACTCACTCATATATATATATATATACACATTAATTCAAACAAGTAAAAGAATAGAAGAAACTAGAAGTAGATCAGCTATGATCTTACCACTAAGAAAGAAATGTTCTCAAGAAAATTTAGCAAATGCCAGAACGTAAGCGAGCAAGACAAATGAAAAGAAACAAAATATATATTGTTTCCATAGCGGATCTATTTCTAGGATAATGGATGTCCACGTAGTGGTCACCCCTTTTATATGTATGCAATATAATTTTTTTCTGAATCTTCAAGTTATACTATGCTAGACCACTGGTTTTAAATTGATATTAATCAAATTAATATTCAATTTTACACCCTTATTATTTTAAATTTAAATTTAAATATATATATATATATATATATATATATATATACACACACACACGGTACTGTCTGAATTTTAATACACAACAAGCTCCTTTGTGCCTTCGATTTCCTACATACTTTGATATTTTCGTTCAACATTCAAATACTTGCTTAACAGGTTTCAATGTATTTGAACAGATTAAAGACAAAATACATTTAAACAATACATATGTTATTACGGCCATATCTTGAAAATGCTAGAATTTAGGTAAATTTGTGAAACCCACAAAAGCTTTATCTATTATCTGATATAATAAAACCTTTAAAAGATACCAAATCAGCTCTAATGTGTATAAATTGATATTCGGTCTGATTGTTATCGTAATTACCTTCATAGACCCATTTGTCACTTATGCCTATTTTCTCCCTCCAATTGTTAAATTTAATTGTATTCCGTGGAAGCCTAGACATGAGTAAAGAAAACATTCAACCGTACATTTTCTTCCTTGAACTTATATCTGTAATGCATAGAATTATTTATACTATAATCTTAGCCATTAATATATAAAACTAGACATGTTCGCGTGGTGGAGGATATTTTTCATGCAACTAGAGAAGGATTCATTTCCATAAGTCATGTTACTAAGTGAATCAATAAAAGTTGACAACTATTCTACAAACTAATAAATACATAGACATTGAACGATTAGAAGTGAATTGATCTTTCGCCATAATGATCCATTGACATCTTGTTTGCAAACATTTACAACGTATATACTTATTTTATACAAAACAGATTTCCATATAAATTTGGCGACATTCAACGTCAAATAAAATATTTTTCCAACACAGCCCTATTATACACTTATACAATAACACGTGGTGTATGTAAGTATGTGTGTGTTTAATGCATGTAATATATATATCGCTGTATGTTTTGTATATATGCACAAAGAGATATATATACATATTTATGTGTATATGTAAATATGTATATACATATATGTATTGTTGCGTATGAAATGTATACAGATGTGAATTGTGTTATGTTTAAAATCAACTACGAAAAAAAATGAAACTTTTAGTAGTAGAATCACTTTTATTACATGTAATATGGATCGATTGTATCGTCAGACACCGTCTCTCGGGTCTAATTCGACCAGTGATCAAAATACAAAGTTTGGAGAGATTGATATGAGAAAAGAAATTCTCATAAAAAGTAGGGATATACGGAGATTGATGTAAGAATACATTAACACAGTGTTTTTTACTTTCAGATTTTAAATTATGGATTGGAAAATGTCCTCAGTGGTGGCGAAAGCGTCAACCGCTACACACACATACGCACACACGCGTGTGTGTGTGTGTGTGTGTATGCATGTGTGTTTTTGTGCATGTGTAGAATTCCATTTTGCGTAGAATTGTATATTCGTTTGTGCTATGCCAAATAAATTCTGACATTACAATATATCAAAATGCATTTCAGCATTATCTGATCCCCATTACTAATACGAGTAACATAGGTTTACATGTAGGAAAACATGTGAAACATTTCCCTATTCGACAATTCAAATAATGCTTTTAAATAACCCGCATTATAATTTTCGGTCTGAATAATTACTAGTAGATGTTTTACATGACTTTCTACATGTATAACTACGTAACTCGTATTAGTTATGAAACATATGTGGTGGAGAATAAAGGATACCAAAAAGCACTTTTCCAGTTTTCTGTTTTGATATGCAACTTCTCAGCAAACAGCATTTTCTAATATTTGACAGGAGTGGCTGTGTGGTAAGTAGCTTGCTTACCAACCACATGGTTCCGGGTTCAGTCCCACTGCGTGGCACCTTGGGCAAGTGTCTTCTACTATAGCCTCGGTCAGACCAAAGCCTTGTGAGTGGATTTGGTAGACAGAAACTGAAAGAAGCCCATCGTTATATATATGTATATATATATATATATATGTATATATATATATATATATATATACGTGTGTGTCTGTATATGTTTCTTTGTCTGTTCTTGTCTCTCCAGCATCACTTGACAACCGGTGCTGGTGTGTTTACGTCCCCGTAACTTAGCGGTTCGGCAAAAGGAGACTGATAGAATAAGTACTACGCTTCCAAAGAATAAACCCTGGGGTCGATTTGCTCAACTAAAGTCGGTGTTCCAGCATGGCCGCAGTCAAATGACTGAAACAAGTAGAAGAGAGTACTTCCAGCAGTTTCGACTCTCATATTAATTGTGATATCTACAAGTATATTCTGAGCACTGGAATATGTAGTTGTGTTTCGTAAAGACACGGCATGGATTTAACTCCATTTACTTACTATATGTGTCTGTTTGTGTGTGCGTAGAAACAAATACTATAGACTTCCTTTGAAAATGTGTATGACTTGATACTATGTACTATGATTTCGCTAATTGCGTGAGATGGTTAAGTTTTCGTGAGCAGATGTAAACGCATTCACGACACTCCTACATTTGATGCAGCGGCGTAGCCTGGATATAATAACTTATTTCTTTATTGCCTACAAGGGGCTAGACATTTAGGGGACAAACAAGCACAGACAAAGGGATTAAGTCGATTACATCGACTCCAGTGTGTAACTGGTACTTAATTTATCGACCCCCGAAAGGATGAAAGGCATAGTCGACCTCGGCGGAATTTGAACTCAGAACGTAACGCCAGACGAAATACAGCTAAGCATTTCGCTCGGCCTGCTAACGTTTCTGCCAGCTCGAGGGGCGAGACGTCTTCTCTTTCACCGAGCAGGTTTTCAGTAACTGCTAAGGTTGAAGCGACGTGAAATAACCTACGAAGCAAAAGGATAAATTACGCCGCCGGTCTTGTAATCGAAACAATAACATCCTGCTCAGCTCTCCACTTTCACACGCGCGCACGTCGATGGGTTTCGTGCAACTTTTAGAGATTATTTACTTCATCGATTTTATTAACTAAATGAATTTGTCTGTAACAAGTTTTGAATTGAACACTAAAGTTTACTATCACATCGTAAATTAAAAGTTAAATTGCTATAAATGTTACTGAATCATTACATGAGGCGAGCACAGAACGGTGAACCTTCAAACCATAATATATCTTTTCAATTGTAATACATTTTGTCAGATTTGAACGTGAATATCTGATTGCTTTTGTTTTCAGCATCGAAAAACACATCCTTCTTTTAGACGATATGTACAAAATGCATGCGATACACCGGTGGAAGGGAACTACACACAACAGCGTGTTGACCTGTTAATCAAGTTATAGAATTAGTCACTTATAGAAATAAGTCAATAAGTTACCTTGTCCAGACTGCAAGGATGATCATATGCCCCCACGTGTGATATATGTTACAAACTATAGTTTCAAAAGTTTACTCATAGGGGTATTTATCTCACCCTGTCTGTCTATCTCTGTCTGTCTCTCTCTCTCTCTCATATATATATATATATATATGTGTGTGTGTGTGTGTGTGTGTGTGTATATATATATACATATATATATATATGTATGTAT
>NC_042997.1:121784963-121824963 GCF_006345805.1 Octopus sinensis | reverse complement strand
TTTTTCACTCTTTTATTGTGTGTTATATATACACACACGCACACGCACACATATATATATGTATATATAGGGCTTATATTGATCTCTGGTAGAAATTTCTCCGTGAGTTGTTTGAGGGTTAAAGGTCTTTTTCTCTATTGATTAACTTCGTTATAGTTTTGACTAATAGCGATAATTTCATGCACAATGCTTATACCGTAGCATAGTAATATGCAATGAGCTACATTTTTGTAGGGCCATAATGTGTGGCGTATCAAGTGTAGTAGTTCTTTTTTGTTTTCTTTTGTTTTTTTCTTTTTAAACAAACATCACAGTGGGATTGACAAATACTGTCTACATGTTTTACTAATTGAACAGAAAATGACGCTTTCACGACTGCTTTGAAAAGGATATTCTGAGAATGACTTAAAATAGCTATAATAGAGGTGCCTTGTCAAACAAGTCACTGATTTTAGCAGATATCAGCGTTTCCTCAAATCTCATAAAATTTTATCTGCTGAAAAGAGACTGTAATCATCTGCTGATATTTTCTATTAGAAATAGTTGATAATATGTATGATGTAGTTTATGCAAATTGTAAAGTCAGTACTGTTCATATTGTAATTATTCTTGGATTTTTGTTGATACTGTTGGTCACGTCATATTTGGTTCCACGTGTGCGTGTCTTTGTTTTAGAATTTCTCTATGTAAATATCAATATATGTATGCATCTATGTATATTTGTATGTGTGTGTGTGTGTGTTTTTACACACTGTACACTAATAGAATACAAATGCCACGCCACTCCGAAAATTTTGAAAGGACTAAGGACATAGCAAGCAGAATAACCCATAGCTAAGACAAGCAGGATAAACCACAAAATTGCAGACACTGCAAATGAGTCCTGACGTCAACTATGTGAAGCCATTTTGGCATTCTCTGAAAATGATACCATTTTTGATGTGAGCAAAGAGTTCTGAGAACCAACCAAAATTAAAACAGCATCTCTGTAAACCTTTACGAAGTAGAACAACAAAGAAACAGGCAAACATATTGATGGCTGAAATATCTGACTGAACAACCGACAAGAATTCTGCAGTGCATGGCTGTTTGCCTATGAAGTATCATTAACAACAAAGCTTTGCTACGACACACGAAAGAACAACTGTGATGCTTCGTGAACAGTTTGTCTCACACCTATTATTATTTTAGTATGTTCATCGGTATAGCAAACTATTTGAGAAAGATTTTGAACACTCTACGGCATTTTCCTCTCAAAAACTAGATGTAGTCCACATGTTCACATACGTTGGCTCCACAATCATGAAGAATCTCTCTCTCTCTCTCTCTCTCTCTCTCTCTCTCTCAGTTCCTACTCTAAACAACACCAGCGCCTCACATGCTTCGAACGTTACAACTCGAAATACTTTCAGCAAATCAGGTGTACCTATTGAGACAAAGCTCTCCTCTATATTACTGCATAAATTGGCCCCGTAAAATCTCAAATGTCTACTACTTAGGGAGCTAGCCTACAGCAAGAGATCAAATTACCTAAAAATGTGTTACAAATCACTGAACATGTATGTCGATACATAGAAGGATATTTCACATGATTGCTCTCACTGCTGACGTAAAAGACTTACTAGGGTAAAAGAGGACAAGAGCAAAAATTGAGGCTTACTACGGTAGAAAAAGGCACTCGACAATAAACAGTACCAGGACTCACTATTATACCTTTACACAAATTATCACTTTTTTGTTGGCTTCAGCAGACACAGCAATCCCCAAAGAGCCAAAGCGAGAATTCCATACGCAGGCTCGTGAGTTACGAATCCTAATATTCTTTCCCTTTTATTAATGGAAAAGAAGGAATTACTGTTAGGTCTGTGGATAACAGACCAAGCATTACTATATATATGTAAATGCAGTTTTAATCTAACAGCCATGATCAAGTGAGAACCAACAGCTATTAACTGTTCCTTTGTGTTTCAGTGATGGCTTCATTTTTGTTCACGTTTCCTTTGCTTCAGCATGTGTCTGTTGTACTTTTGTTAAATTGTTTTTTACGATTCTATCAGCTATGGCTACTTATTTCATTGGTTGGTTTAGAGTGTTTACTGTTATTCCTAGTATTATTCATTTCGAGTGTTCTCTTTTCATTTGCTTTCGAATGTCTCTCTCTCTCTCTCTCTCTCTCTCCTCTCTCTCTCTCTCTCCATATATGTATATATAGATATATATGTGTGTGCGTGTGCATGTGTGTGTATATGTGTATGTGTGTGTATACATGTGTATGTGTGTGTGGTGTGTGTGTGTGTGTATATATATATAATTTGTTTATAGTAGAAGTATATATATTTCTAAAATTTGTTTTTATCGAATTCAATCGCATATTATTTTGAATATTTTGCTTCGTTGCTTCGATATATTTCCTGTGTATTTTGCCATTCATTTTTTTAAAGGCAAAAGAAGGGTTGATTTTTCCATCGGTTTGTTGCGCACATTTCCTGTCTATCAAATTCATTATATTGTAACTGTCGCTTGACTTCGAGAGTTTTAGAAACTTGTGTCAGGTCAATGGTTCCGCATTCTGTTTTAGTAACAGTGATGTCATTCCATTGTCTGTACTCTAGTGTTATTGTCATTTTCTGTTTGAGTTACAAGTATTTGTATTGGGTGAATATACATGTGTGTGTGTGTTTGTGTGCGTGTGTATAGGTGAATATATAGAGATATGTGTGTGTGTGTGTAATAATAATAATAATAAAGGATAAAATCGTAACAAATGTTATCAGTGGCAAGCATATAAAACAGATATGTTGAGGTGAATTCATTTATAGTATCTTATTGTATAATAGAACTATCTCTCTCTCTATGTTTATATATATATATATATATTTTGATTTGAAAACCCCACTACAATGGGAGAAAGCGCTAATGATCTTTTTTGTTTTGATATGTAAAAAATGTAATATATAAATAAATATCTGTAAATATGAACCATCCGATTTTCTGATTACCTCATTTCTTCTAATATATATATAATCTATATATAATATATATATATATATATATATAAATTATGGGTGTTTAGTTCACAAGTGATCTAAACGATTAGGTAAGCTAGGTAAGTGCTGTAACGGATTACTAGGGTTCCAAGGTTATAGCCGAGATGGTAGTTATGGAGCCATTGCAGATCTCCGATATAGCAGATATATATTTATTAAAGAGGACAATAAACGTTAAGGCAAGGCAAACATCTCAAGTCATATACATTATTATTATTGGGGAAAAATTCAAAGTCTTACAGCTGTTTCTGGGATATCCCAGTGTATGGGATATTCTGTCATCGGAGACAAATAGGGAAAATGAGAAGGGTATAGATTAATGAAATGACGCCATAGAGAACAGGAGTAAAAGAATAAGACGATGAAGAAAGAGAAGAAAATAGAAGCATAAAAGTTCACAGTTCAACATTCCGATCTTTTAGAAATACGTCCAAATGGCGGTGCCCCAGCATGGCCACAGCTCGTGAGCTGAAACTAGAATCAATCAATCAAGTCTTTATGCTTATTTTTCTTCTCTTTCTTTATCTTTTTATTCCTTTATTCCTTTTCTGTATGTCTGCATTCCATTAATCTATACCTCTCTCATTTTCCCTATTTGTTTCCGATGACGGAATATCACATACTCTGGGTTATCCCCAAAACAGCTGTAAGACTTTAAAATTTTTTTCGAAAAATAATAATGTATATGACGTAAGATGTTTGCCTTGGCTCAACGTTTGTTATCCTCTTTAACAATGATACGTGTGTGTGTGTGTTTGTGGGCGCGAGCGCGTGTTTAAAAGATGATTTAAACGGTGGCTTAAAAGACGATTTCATGCATTTTTATATATGTTGGTTTCAAACACAATACCGGCAAGGTCATGTAGAGAGTAAAGCGATTACATCGATCCCCGTGCACAAATCATACTTATTGTCTTTTGGACCTTCAAAGTATGAAAAGCAAAGACGATGCCGGCAGCATTTGAACTCAGATCCGGTGCGGTAACGATTATACCAGCACGTCGCTGTATATATACCATATCTACTTATGTATATAGTAATGCGTATATATCGATGTATACATATATTCACAGTTACATACATGCAGCTAGGTACTACGTGTGCGCGCTCGAATTTATATGGTAAAGGAATTTCAGGTTAAGCAGGAAGATTATTCATTGCTCTTAGGAGAGTTTATAATCTTACAAGGAAAAGGATGACATTGACTTCAAAGTTTCGGTTTGCTTCTTTTTCCGAAAGGCAGAGAAAGGTCAGCAGGCCGTAACTACGAAGTCTCTCTCAAATTTTTCCTCACCTATCTTGTCAGGTTTAGTTAACGCATATAGTGTACGCAGGTACGGACGAAAAGTTCTAAGTAGTTCTCTATGTCAATGGATGAGAGTTACTTATGACAACTGTCAACATGTCTTGCTAGTGGAATTTTAATGTTCCGCTGACGAACGGGAGATTCGAATTACTAGATGTAAGAATTCAGCTGTCATAAACATATTATCCTTCACCACTTGGCGTCGGTTACTCTTTGAAACATTGTGCCTTTACCTTCGTCTGTGTGTGTGTGTGTGTACGTGTACACAGGCAGACATATATACTTCTCTTTTATTCTTTTATTTGTTTCATTCATTTGACTGCGGCCATACTGGAGCATCGCCTTTAGTTGAGCAAATCGACCCCACGACTTATTCTTTGTAAGCCTACTACTTATTCTATCGGTCAGTTTTTGCCGAACCGCTAAGTAACGGGGACGCAAACACACCAGCATCAGTTGTCAAACGATGCTGGGGTGACACAGACACACAAACCTACACACACACACTTATATATATACATTTATATGTACGACGGGCCTCTTTCAGTTTCCGTCTACCAAATCCACTCACAAGGTTTTGGTAGGCCCGAGGCTATAGTAGAAGACACTTGCCCAAGATGCCACGCAGTGTGACTGAACCCGGAACCATGTGGTTGGTAAGCAAGCTACTTACCACATAGCCACTCCTGCGCCTATTGAAAATCCCTAGAAATCTATAATCTCTATATTCTGCGGCTAATGGCAAATATATCATTTGATACAACAGACTGAAAAGAAGTATATTAACTACATTTTTGTTACACTATGGGTTTTACTTTTTCTCTAACGCCATACGTTATTTGTAATATATAAATATATATTCCGCATAGTTTCATAGAAATAGGAATAAATTTGGTAATTTTTCTCTGAAAAACTGTTTCAGCTTGCCATATTTTCAAATTTGGCCAGAAAATACGCGAATAGAAAATCACTGTTAACGAAAGAAAATGTATCTTTGGCGGAAATTTATTTGGAAATTTCCCCGTTTTGTCTATATCAAATGCTTTATTTCTGTTCTGCTCCTGAATATTCAATGTTATCAAAAGGAATTTTTAAGAATACCAATCGTAATTTTTTTTCCTCTTTTTGTTTTGTTTCTTCTTTTCTACTGAGTAATAGTAATAGAAAACATCAATTTTCTTATCTAGCCAGCCATTATTGACACTTTCCGAAATTTGCTTAGAATAAAAATGTGATGTAAATCTAAGATTAGACGCAGTCGAAAGCAGTTCTGACATGTATAGAATTCCTAATATTTTACAGGACGAAATGTAAAATAATCTGCCAATATACTAGGAAATTTCAATGTTGCTGCAAGCATATAATTGACTCCGCGAACCTATTTGCATCTAGCATCATTGAGTGACTCTGTTGACGGTAAACTTTTTGGAGATTAGCGGGAAATGATAAGCTTTTGTTATTGTCAATTTATTTCAAGAAATAAAATAAGTTCTTTGTTTTGCTTATGTCTACCTTTTCCTTCCTTTGACATATGTTTTACAGTATATTTGTCTGCCGTTTTCTGCATTAATACTCATACACGAACAAAATGTCTCTTATATATTGTGGGTTTGACTTTTTTTCCCATACATTGTACTGATTTTCGTTCATGTAAATATGTGCATATTTAAAGAACATTACGATTACATAGACAGAAAAACATGTTTTCTCTTTGGCGGAAGAAAACTGTTATTGAATTTTAACTATATAAAGTGGTAAATACAACACATTTTTTTTAGTATAGTGATTCATATGGATATCACTAAATTATCTGGTGGGACCTTTGTATCTTTCGATCAAGATGGAAATGAAACAAAATTTTATGATCAAAATACATTAGCTCTAATGATTTAGTGTTCTGAAGCATTCGACTTATAAATTGACACTTTCCGGAATTTGCTTAGAATAAATATGTGATGTAAATCTAAGATTTTATATGTAGAATACATATTACTCTTGAAAGAATGTCATGGAATTAATGTTTCTTCTTTATGAGAAATCTGGCTTAGCCTCCGTCGGTCTTTTAATACCCTATATGTATATGTTTAGGCACACACATGCAAACATATCTAATTCACATATATCTTTTCGAACACATAATGAGATAGAGTTCCGTAACTATTCTCTATTACGTGATTTATAAACATGCGGCATCTTACTGTTTTTCGACAGTTTAGATACTGTAAAACAAGGTCTTGCCTATAGGAGCATGTTATAGATCAATTATGCACACAAGCATATAGAAATGTTCAAATTATTATGCAATTATGCAAATTATATTTTGAAATCTATTATTCTAATTGAAAATACAAAGAAAACCAGTAGCACATCCCTCAGAAGAAAATCACCAGATATACCTTTCGAAGCTTCTTATATAATTATATGATGCTGAACACTTATGTATGTTTATGTGGGCGTGAATGCGCGCACGCACGACACATAACAGACACATAACGCACTCAGATACATAATAGAGAGAAGAGGGTTAAATACTCATATTTAAATATGGATATTCTTCTATTTTTCTACAATTGCATATTCCTGTGTTAATGATTATGTTAACATTCAAAAAAGAAAACATATATTTTTATGTTCAGATTAACGCACACTCGATTTACGAATGAATGTTGGAATATGCGTCTTATTTAGATACACTAATTGTTAAAATTCGCATGATTGTTGTCATCGTCTTAAAAAAAAATAATAATAAACAAATGGTACGTTCTGTATGGCATCATATTAGTGCCTATTGTAATCTTCAATATCCTTGAATATCAATCAACTGCACATATTGACTTGAACGTTAAAATATTTGGTGATAATTGGGAAAGTTACAGCCACCTGGTATCTTAAATTCAAGTACCTTGCGCTTATTGTAATATTCATCAAGAACCGTATTCACCAACTAAAAACATCCGCTTGAAATTTTGTTTATTTGGTAATTATTAAGAAAAGTTACAATCACCTCCTGTCTAAAAATTGTGCGCTTCATTTTTCAAATATGCTCTCTCCGCCTTTTTTCCCCGCATAGAGAGAACTTGTTTAATACCTCTTAACTTACGCGCCACATGGATTGCATTATATCAACTTCATTCCAATTTTCCTGATATTATATTGGACATAAAATCCACATTCAATTAATACCGCAAAAGCGCAAATATAGTTCACCCACAACTATATTGTAGTTTACCCATATGTAGTCTAGCTTAAATTATGATTGTCTTATATACCATACAAATGAGTATGTATTATACATAATGCTATCGGCAGTATACACATTTCTCGATTTACTCAACATTATGTTCATATATACATATATCAAAGAATGTGTGTGTGTATGTATATATGTATATGCGAGGTGGTGGACATAACTTTTCGCAGGTAATATTCCAGCTCGTTTACTCAAATGACATGTCAAAGTTGGTAAATCAGCGATTCTTCAAATTTCCGCCACAATTTTTCATAAGGAGTAAATCTCAATGTCAATTTAGTAATTATGACACATTCTTTTGAGAAGATGATTTTAATAAATCAAGAATTTATTTGTATGGTATTGGATATAGGTGTCTTTGAATATGTTATTCAAGTTTATGCTACTGGAAGGCTATGAATTATTTGTCGTGTACAATGTTTTGTTTCATGTATGCAAGTTACCTAGGCCCAAAATATGTGATCTAATATTTTTTTTTGTCTATTTGTATTGGCATCTAGAGAAGGCATCGGACATTTGTCTTGCCTTTTGTGGCAAAAACACAGAACTGTCCTCTTATTTCAAGATAATGAGAGAGTCCTCTTACTTATAGGTATTACAACTTTGAACATTATTCATTCTTGAAATAGAATTCTTTTGCGATATATGGAATATGAGACATCTATCTATCTATCTATCTATATATATATATATATATATATATATATTATATATATATATATATATATATATATATATATATGTATATATATATTATATATATGTAGGTATATATGTAGGTATATATGTATGCATTTATATATATATGTATGTGTATGTGTATACATTTGTAAATCTATATATATATATATATATATATATACATATATAAACACGTATGCATATATACACACATATATATATATATACAAATGTGTATATATATATATACATATGTATATATATATATACATATATACATATATATACACATATATACATATATGTATATATATATATATACATATGTATATATATATGTATATATATATATACATATGTATATATATATATATACTTATGTATATATATATGTATATATATACTGTTGAGGAAATGAAGTTATATCGCAATGTATTTATATGTTGTGATCCTGAATTGGGCTGGGGACGTATGGCCCGTGGTTCCAGCCTTCGATGAACCTTGAAACTAATGTTCAGGTCATTTGGGCAATTCTGGCAATGTATTCTCCACATCGTACAAATGATGTACCGCTCACGGCGGCGTTGGAGAGAGTAGGGTTTCAAAGCTTTAAGGCGGTCCCATTAATCGAGATCAGTCATGCCTTCAATTAGCTTAGTGAGTGCCCTCTGGGTTGAACTCTTTGGGCTGCTATTTCCAGCGTGGAGGTATCTCTAAGATACCCTAAATTGTAATTTACAAAAGTTTTATAGTTTCAAGGGCAGTTAATGAGAATGTTAGGGCGGGGAGAGAGAGACAAGTGCCAGGCAGTCTAGTTGTTTATCATAACGCGTAAGGTAATGTTTGGGTTAATCATATATTTATCTCTTTACTATTCATTTTATTTTATGCCAGCTTTGTTATACTAGGATTTGAAATGGAGATGCAGGCACAAGAGTTGACACTAAGAGGATACTTCAGGCAATTAAGTATTCAATACGTGTGCTACATAAATTTATTTAAAATGAAACAGAAGGAGAAAGAACTTAAGTACGAATTCGAGGTTATAACAGGAGAAGGTAATGACAATAATGAGAGTGAGAGATAATATTGCCCGAATAGTATAGGTGAGATTGTATAAATTATGAAAATATCGATATAGAAGCAATAATAATTCATAATAACCAGGAGTAATAATAAGGATCATACAGCAACTATCAGGATGCTTTGAGATAGTTGTACCATAAACAAAACGAAATTAATTTCAGCGGGCTAATACAATTAACTCAGTATTGATATAAAGCTGAATAAGGGGTTTATGAGAATGTTGGTAATTAAAACTAATAATTGTAGATTCGTAGTATCTTCTACGATGAAATTTCTGCGTAAGGTAAGATGCAAATGGAAATTCATCATAAGGTTATTAACAGATATACTTATAGAAAAAGATATATTTACCTAAAAGGAAGTATTATAAAATAATGGTCAAGGGGAAAATAGGTAGTGGTATTAGCATACTACCTGTTTTTGAATTATAGATTTCCGAGGGTAAAACCAAAATTATCTAATGTACAACACATTGTGAAGCCCTTCGGTCATGAATAACCATGGGATTGGACTTAGAAAGTTACCCTCCGAGGCACAAGTCTGGTCAAGGTTGTTTATGCAAGATCAGCAGTCGCCCACGCATACCAGTCTCCCCTCTCCACGCCACCGATGCTATCCAAAGGAAAGGCAAAGGCCGATACCGCTTGGTACCAGTGACATCGCAGCTCATTTATTAACGTGCAAGTGGCTGAGCACTTCACAGACACGTGTACCCTTAAGTTGTGGTGAAAGACTACAGCAGGGTTCACCACCACCCCCTGCCGGAGCCTCGTGGATCTTTAGGTGTTTTCGCCCAATAAACACTCGCAATGCTCGGTCTGGGAATCGAAACCGCGATCCTACGACCGCGAGTCTGCTGCCCTAACCACTGGGCCATTTCGCCTCCACATACAACACATTACAGATAGAACGGGATATATCAGATCAGTATCGTCTGTAAGTTATTGGGTATGCAGCTATCCATTAGTTATATTTCTAGTTTGTTTTACCGGTGTAGTGAAGATTAATAGGTAATTAAAATGCATTGGCCACTATAATATATGATTATATTATATTATCGATTGAATAATACAAATATTCAATCCTAGATTAATAGAGTTAGATGACCTGTTCCGACAGCATGACATACAAAACCTATACTAGTTTCCAGATATATAAAATGATTAAAGATACACAATTTACCGGTGATTATATTACATTATAAAGCACCTAAAGAAAATTACTCTCCCCAGATACAACAGAATATGCTTCAACACACGAACTCATATAAAGAAGCTTGCAAACCAAATCCAAAAACGAAATATAAAAACTAGAGGAATAAGAAAAATCTCGCTAGAAGACCATGCCGGTCATTAGACTGTACAGGGGTATATATGAAAAAAGTAGGGAAACTATGGGTGTTGTAGCGTTGGCTAAAAACTAAATTGACAGAATAGATGATACCTTTAAAATATTTAAAGTTACTGGTTGCATTATGAATACATGAAAGACGAAGGTCCAATTTATTACCAATTAAATTTTCCCTGTTCTTAAAATTTAATATCTCCTAGATCTCCACATATTGTCTGCACCCATATCTGCTGTTCTGAGTATGGCTTTTCCCATCCTAATGATATACCATTTTATATTAGATGTAGCAATATTGTCTCTGAGCTGCCAAACCTTCGAGGCTTATGATTTTCTATCAGCCCTACGCCTCAGTCTACAATATAAAGAACTCATTTATCTATGAAAAAAAAAATTCGCTGGAAACAGCTATAATGGAATGGCAATTATCCTTTATTTGTTTATTTCTTTGTTCATAATACAGCTAACTGGAATCCCGAGCCGTCCGACACTCTGGAATATATCAAATACCGTTTATGCTACAAAATACTCATAACAGTTTTTTGGACGCATAAGTTGAATATACATATACATTATCATATATATATATATATATATATATATATATGACAATCATTCTCATGGGATTTCATCTCTATACTTCAATCCTTTTAGTTTTTACCATTCTTATGGTATTGACTGATATATTAGGAATGATTTCCCTTTGGCATATACAGCTCAATGCCCTTTCTCTTGTTAATCTTGTCATGTCTGTTGGAATATCAGTTGAATTCTGTTCTCATATTGCTCGAGCATTTGCTGAAGCTAATGAGCGAGACAAATTCACAGGGGCCTAATATGCCGCGGCTGACACAGAAAGTTCAGCCATGAGTGGAAAAACACTTATCAAACTTTTGGGAATTATTGTTCTAGTCTTTTCAATGTCCCAGACTCCTTTATTTCACAATGTAACTTGGCATTGTAGTTTTTGGAGCAACCCAGGGTCTAAAGTTTTTACCTGTTTTGCTGAGTTATATTGGTCCACGAAAAAGAAATGTACATCAATTTGAAATTGAAGACAAAAAGAGTTCTTCAGAACGAAGCGATAGCGAAGCCAGAGAAAGATATCAGAGAAAATGAGGATGATACACATTCTTTACAAGAAAACAAACACCGCCAATGTTTTGTTGAAAATGAATTCACTGTACAAAGCTAATAATAATATTGATATTAATAATAATAATAACAATAGTGATAATATGAAGAGAGGAATTGTTAATATATATATATTCTTAAAGAGGATTACAAACGTTAAGGCAAGGCTAATATCTCAAGTCATATACGGTATTATTAATGGAAAATGTTTGTGTGGAATTTTTCCTATAATAAAAACGTATATGACTTGGGATTTTTGCTTTGCCTTAACGTTTGTTGTCCCCTTTAACAATAATATATCCGCTATATCAGAAATCTGCGGCTATGACTTTGGAGCCCTAGTAATCCGTTACAGCACTTATCTAGCGTACGTATTCGTTTAGATTACCTGTTAAGTAAACCCCCATATTTGCATATATGTATATTTCTTTTTTCCTAACCGATATATTATAGTAGTTATGAAATAACAAGAACTACGTTTTTGTCAGTTTTAGCAGATTTTTTCGTCCATTTAGTGAATCCCTCTTCGTTGTTTCAGGAGAACAAAAAGCACATCTTTCCTAAACGAAACCGGAAGCGCGCGCGCACACACACACACACACACACATATATATATATATATATATAATGTGACCGCGTGTGTACCGTTGGCGATTTTTTTTCCTCTGTCTTTCCTTCTCTGGATAATTCCTTCTCCTATGTTTCCAACGAAGAGCTCCGCTCGAAACGTTAAACCCTCCTTCTTTCCTGAGCGTCCAATAATACTATATTTTGTTCCACGTCCTCGCGTTGTTGTTTTTTTTGTGCTTTCATGTTTGGATTAACTTTATATATATATATATATATGAATAAATAGATGGAGTATCAAGGGAATTTTCGAAACACGCGTCGAAAATTTACACCTGCGTTAACTCCATTTATTTATTCATATATTATTCAAAATATTCCACGTAAACACGAAGTTTCTACCTTTATAAACAAGGAGTTACAACATCTTTACTTGTGAGATTTTTGCTACCCTGGTAACTATTTATTTTTTCCATGTTAATTGTTAACAATGTAAAAATACACTCATCTATTTACATATATATATATATATATATTACATGTTTTCTTTTATCTTTTACTGGTTTCAACTCAGGGTTGAAGTCATTCTGGTGCACAACCTGTACTTACTCGGTAGTGTTTCCAGTATTGTTTTGGGTGAAGTAGCGATTTCGCCTGAGCTACACTTTTTTATTTCTCCTGGCACGATGTTGCTTCAACTGGTACCTCAAATAGAAACCTGTCCAAACATTCTTTGAAAACTACCACATCAACGTCATGTAGATCTCTAAGGTTGCCTGGCAGTATGTTGAACAATTGCGGGCTCTTGAAACCCAGACTATTCCCGTACTTATTTTAGATAGGGAAGGCGGAATCAACCACATACATATGTATTCAGGTACTGACATCCCACATATAAACACCATTTATTCCCCTTTAAGCACACATTCATATATAAATATATATTCGTGCTAATATAGAAACAAATGTTACTTATACGCTATCAGGGTGACAAGTATCGAATTTCAAATGCAATATGGCAAACTTGCTTATTGTAAAGTACGGAAAATAACGTCAAAATATTCATTTTTATTCAAATTTGGTATAATATTCTACAAAGTTCCTATATTAGATCTTTTTCGTAATATCCGAATACAATATTCTGAAGCTATCATAAATTGTAATCTAGTAAGTGTTCCAACATATGTGGTGACTATTTTAACGAATTAACGATCGCAGCAGACTATGGCTTTTCTCTGTGACAATATTTTATTTATGACAATCCATATTGGAAAAGATATTCATTTTCCTTATACTTTTAAACTTCTGTCAAGAATATGAACTCTTTCAGGATTGTATAATTATATTTCAACTAGCAAAGCAAGTTTATTTTGCTATATTTATAAATACACATCATCCACATAAATCTGCATCACTATACATTTCATATTCTATATAAAAAGTCTATCCTTTTTGTTATAAGTGATTTTTCCAAATACTTCAAAATATTTTCACCTCTCATGGTCGACCAACTATGCATTCCTATCAGCTTAATGCACAATAAAACTACATGCTTATTGTTCTAGCAAGCTGGCGGTATCGTTAGTGCGCCAAGGCGGCGAGCTGGTAGAAACGGGCGAAATGCTTAGCGGTGTTTCGTCTGTTTACGTTCTGAGTTCAAATTCCGCCTTTCATCCTTTCGGTGTCGATAAATTAAGTACCACTTGTGTACTGGGGTCGATCTAATCGACTGCCGCCTCCTCACAAAAATTTCGGGTCTTGTGCCTAGAGTAGAAAAGAACCGTTAGTGCGCCGAACAATATGCTTAGTGGCATTTCTTCCGTGTATAGGTTCTGAGTGCAAATTCTGCCGAGGTCGAGTTTGCCTTTCATCCTTTCGGGGTCAATAAAATATATACCAGTTAATCAGAGGGGTTTCATGTAATAGACTTACCCCAACCACAAACTTGCTGGCATTGTGCCAGAATTTGAAATTGTTAATTTGTAACTTGGAATCAACAGTGAAAATTCTACTGTTGCGATAGAAGTCTACAGTGATAAATACTAATTCTATTTTCTTTTCTTTTATTTGTTTTTGTCATTTAACTGTGACCATGCTGGAGCACCGCCTTTAGTCGAGCAAATCGACCCCAGGACTTATTCTTTGCAAGCCTAGTACTTATTGTATCGGTCTCCTTTTGCCGAAACTCAAATTGACGGGGACGTAAACACACAAAGATCAATTATCAAGCGATGTTGGGGGAACAAACACAGACACACACATATATATATATATATATATATATATATATATATATATATATACATTCACACACACACACACACATACATATATATACATTCACACACACACACATACATATATATACATTCACACACACACACACATACATATATATATACATTCACACACACACACACATACATATATACATTCACACACACACACCTACATATATATACATTCACACACACACATACATATATATACATTCACACACACATACACATACATATATATACATTCACACACACACACATACATATATATACATTCACACACACAAACACATACATATATATACATTCACACACACATACATATATATACATTCACACACACACATACATATATATACATTCACACCACACATACATATATATATATACATTCACACACACACACATACATATATATACATTCACAACACACACACACATACATACATTCACACACACACACACACATATATATACATTCACACACCACACATATATATATATATATATATATAATATATATATATATACATCACACACACACACACACACATACATATATATACATTCACACACACACACATACATATATATACATCACACACACACACATACATATATATAATACATTCACACACACAACACATACATATATATACATTCACACACACACACCTACATATATATACATTCACACACACACAACATATATATACATTCACACACACATACACATACATATATATACATTCACACACACACACATACATATATATACATTCACACACACAAACACATACATATATATACATTCACACACACATACATATATATACATTCACACACACACATACATATATATACATTCACACACACACATACATATATATATACATTCACACACACACACATACATATATATACATTCACACACACACATACATACATATATATACATTCACACACACACACACATATATATACATTCACACACACACACATATATATACATTCACACACACACACATATATATACATTCACACACACATACACATACATACATTCACACACACATACATATACATTCACACACACACACACATACATACATTCACACGCACACACACATACATACATTCACACGCACACACACACATACATACATTCACACACACACACGCATACATACATTCACACACACACACATACATACATTCACACACACACACACATACATACATCACACACACACACACATACATACATTCACACACACACAACATACATATATATACATTCACACACACACACACATACATATATATATACATTCACACACACACACACATACATATATACATTCACACACACACACCTACATATATATACATTCACACACACACATACATATATATACATTCACACACACATACACATACATATATATACATTCACACACACACATACATATATATATACATTCACACACACAAACACATACATATATATACATTCACACACACATACATATATATACATTCACACACCACACATACATATATATACATTCACACACACACATACATATATATATACATTCACACACACACACATACATATATATACATTCACACACACACATACATACATATATATACATTCACACACACACACACACATACATACATTCACACACACCACATATATATACATTCACACACACACACATATATATACATTCACACACACATACACATACATACATTCACACACACACATATATATACATTCACACCACACACACACATACATACATTCACACGCACACACACATACATACATTCACACGCACACACACACATACATACATTCACACACACACACGCATACATACATTCACACACCACACATACATACATTCACACACACACACACATACATACATTCACACACACACACACATACATACATTCACACACACACACACATACATACATTCACACACACACACACATACATACATTCACACACACACACACATACATACATTCACACACACACACACATACATACATTCACACACACACACACATACATACATTCACACACACACACACACATACATACATTCACACACACACACACATACATACATTCACACACACACACACATACATACATTCACACACACACACACATACATACATATATATATATATATATATATATATATATATATACGACGGGCTTCTTTGAGTTTCCGTCTACCAAATCTACTCAAGGCTTTGGTCAGCCCGAGGCTATAGTAGAAGAGACTTGCCCAAGGTGCTACGCAGTGGGACTGAACCCGGAACCATGTTGTTGGTAAGCAAACTAATTAGCACACTGCCACTCTTGCGCTTAAGGAAATTTTGACCTGTAATTAATTCTCGAAATACACATCAATTGAAAGATAAAAAAAAACGCATTGGTAGTATTTGAATTCAAGACGTAACAAAATACTAATCTTACAAACGCTTTCTAGCATATTCTTTTAGGAACCAAAAAAATAAAATAAAAATAACTACCTGTATTATGAAAATGAAGCTAATTCATTCACAAACTCATTTCTGTAGATTATGTTTTTCACAAAGAAGCAGATGAGAGCTGAGATCAAAATCTACAAATGTCGGTAAACGATTGTATTTATTTGGTTCCAATTCCAGTTGTTAAAAACTGCAGCTCTATATTGTACATTTCCGGATCCACCAAGGCATCGCAGCGGGCGGTTACTATCAGTATCAATTCCTAAAATATGGAATTTCAAAAGTTCACAGTTCAAAGGCTCACGCAATGTTTTCGCATTTAATTTACACACACACACACACACAGAAATATTCGTCCAAACATATACGCACGCATTCAAATACACATGTACTCATACACACATCACATTATATATATATACATGCTCACACACAACACATGCACACATATATATTTACACATTTTTCTGTTGACTCCACCTGAAAACACATTTTATCTGCACCCTCATTCTTTGATTCGTTCTCATAAATAAAATTTTTTTTTTTTTAATCTATAATTATTCCATTATTCATAATTCACATTCTTTATTTCCTATTCTAAAACTTCTTTCAATTTTATTAATGATTACATCTTCAGAAATAGCTTATTGATACTTAGAGCGAATAGGGCCTTTGTGTGGAAGGTGACGTTTTGTTGAAGAACGCGAAGAAAATTGTGAGATCTGATAGTAGGCATCAGTGGTATATTCACAACAATGGCTCATTGTTAAAATATTCTGCTTCAAACACTCTCAATGCTATCCTGATATATTTTCTCATAACATGAGATAAAAACGCATAATTTGCTTTTCAGATGCAGTAAACATCGATTAGAAACATTGTATTGGAAGGAGCCTGAGCTTATTAAAATTCATTGGCGATTTTCTGGACAATGAAATATCGGCCTTGGGCTATCCGAATTCATTGATGTATTGCAATAGAGTACAGCTAGTTTTACTCATCTAAGTCAATGGTGATTAAACACGAGTTTCAATGAATAACATCACAGCTAACGGTGGATGATGAAATACTATTGCATTATAGATATCTTTATAATTACAACGTCTAAATCAAGAGTTGTGAAGTTGTATGTTTAGATGGAGCTGATAAGCAAATTTCTATGAATATTCTATTTCTAGAGGAAATAGAAAATAGGGTTATTTAATAGACATTCCATCCATTACGTCGATTTTGGAATTCTAAAACTAAATGGCTACTTTCAATTTTAGTGGCTCGGTAGGATAGATATATTGTAAAATAGTAAACTGCTTCTAAATGACAAACACAAATCTCTTCTATTAATAATATTTGGCTAGTCATCAAAATGCTTTGTTATCTTTTTGGCACAGATTTAATGATATGTATATATATTTTCGGGTTTAATTATATTTCAAAACAGTGAAAGAAAAGAGTATTAATGATGCGTTTGAAGTTCCCCTCAACATTATATACAAGTTACATTGTGTATATGTATGTATGTATGTATGTATGTATGTATATATATATATATACACATATATATTATATTACATTATGTAATGGCGCCAATGACAGGACATGGAAGAGACGCACAGTATTATGCAGTAGAAAAAATACCGTAATATTGTCTATGATATATTTTGCAGGATTTTAATGTTTAGCTGTCAATGACTTTACAGACTATATGAGTATTCATTTCATATTTATACCAATATTTGACACGAAACCAGTAGATATTGCCACGTCTCATTTCGTTGACAACGCTTATTTCGTTATTGTTTTATTGAAGATAAGTTAAGCGGCAGCTAGTTTGCAGAAAGAATGTAAAAAGAATTTGAGAAGAACTTATAAAAAAAGTTTAGGTTTTGTAAAAGACATTTTCTCAGAAGAAAAGTATTTATTTTTTTAAACGATACGACTGTAAAAGTTATATATGTCCCTACATAATTCACCAAAGCTTCTTGTTAGGGCAGGAGAAACAATTTAATAGATCACTTGTTACTAGAAGCCTACCTATGGGTAGATAACCCATAAACATTTACAATGCAATGTAATGCAAACCTGTTTAAGGAATATATTTATTCTGAAATTCATTTTTTGAATGATTTTTGTAATTATTCAGAATAGAGACAATTTTCTATAAGGCATTCTGCTACTTTTTGTTTATAAAGATAGTATTACCCCATTTCTTAATCCTTCTCAAATAAAAAGTGAGGTTTTCAAACCATATTTTAACTGAAGGTTACCATATCAAAATCTAGGTCCTTGCCAACCTACACTAGTTTCCTTTTAAAGTGTCGTAAAACCGTTAAATAGTAAATGGTCATAGAACTCTGTCCTGATTTGAAGAATATTTATTTCAGTCCTAAATGATGGGTCGTCTGTCTGAAGTAAACGATGCGAGGCTATTTTCTCACAGAATGTCATTGACTTATATATAGCTTCCATTGCATACCTACAGCCATACAATATAACAACGTCTTCAGATAGGTGGAATGAGTTATTATGAGTGTCTGGAATAGCGTAGTAGTATTTTGGAAAATTGGTTTTGTCAGCGAGTCATCTGTCAGAATATTTGTAATGTCTGATGAGAAAGAAAATATATTAATTCTAAAGTCTGAATTTCATGGCAGTAATGGAATAAAGTTCGTAAATTAGATTGCTGTGACAGAGCTGTTTATATTTTGTCTGCTAACAACATTGAGCAGGTCTGTCTATCAATATTTATAGTTGTAAACATCAGACTATTCTGTGTATATAATAAAATTAGTATATATTATAAAAATATATTTTAAAACTATTTATGTGAGTATTGATTTAATTTTGTTTATATCATTCGTTGATAATTTTGTTATATGAATGAAAACTATAATTATACTCTCAATAAAAAGACCGGAAGTCTACAAACAATAGAATATTACGAAAATTAAGCAACACGCATGAGAACATGCGTTCTCGCGCGTGCGCACACACTTTCATATAAGTGTTTCATGATATGCAAATATATTTAAATATCTTTAAGTCAATCGTTTTGAGTAATAAACCGACAAACATTTAATGAACAGCTGTATTACTCATTCTAGGTTTGTGGTCCTGTTATTATTTAAACTTTCCGCAAACTTTTGAGACTGTTACATTTGATCTATTATAAAATGTTATTGTCTTTTCTTACAAAATTTTCGCGCACATATATAATATAGACAGTACACCATTCTTTGACAAAATGCGGTAATATGTAACAATGTGTTGAGTTGTAGGATCAGAGTGATTATCTCTTCTCCTAAATTCTTTTCCGATCTCTTGTGAGCCAGCACCCTATAACAATTATCGATGTCCTCAACTTTGGTTATAAATTACCAAACGGAATTAAATGAATATTAGACTTAACCACTTGCATTTCAAGTGAAGTTCCGTCCTGACTTGACTTACAGCCCGATAACAATGCATAGGCTTTGGCAAACGACTATCGTCTATATATTTTCTACACCCAAATCTGAGAATTATAAAAAGAATGTTTCACTGTAACACGTCAAACATTGTCAAATGAAATGTAGAATCATTTTCAGTGATTAGAGGCAAATGTATCCAACAAAAGTAGAAATATACAGAATAAATAACAAAATGTTTTCTAATCTAGGCAGAAGGCCAGAAATTTTGGGGGAGGGGGCCAGTCGATTACATCGACCCCAGTACACAACTGGTACATAATTTATCGACCCCGAAAGGATGAAAGGCAAGGGGCTAAACACAGAGGAGACAAACAAGGACAGACAGACGGATTAAGTCGATTAGAACGACCCCAGTGCGTAACTAGTACTTAATTTATCGACCACGAAAGGATGAAAGGCAAAGACGACCCCGGCGGAATTTGAACTCAGAACGTAACGGCAGACGAAATACGGCTACGCATTTCGCCCGGCATGCTAAAGTTTCTGCCAGCTCACCGCCTTAGAATGAATAAATATTAAATGTCCAGATACTACACTGAAGTCTGTATTTTAAGTTGCAGCCTAAGAAGTTATATCTGATAAAACGAATTGCAGTATGCGTGCGTATATGTGTGTGTGTGTGCATAAATGGATGTATGTGCATGTGTTTTTTTAAAGATAATGCCAGCGTATGAGTTCATTGGGTAAAATATATTGAGGTAATTTCGGCTTTGCTTAGTCTCCGCAATTCTGCAGTTTCACGAGGAGGAAATGAATTATGTAAAGAATCAGGAATTTCGTATGAATTTCATTGACATATGTAGAGATGTCTTATATATACCTATATATATATATGTGTGTTTGTATAAACACACACAATATGTGTGTGTATTTCTATCTAGTGTATGTATATATATATATATATATATATAATATATATATATATATATATATATATATATATATATATATATATATATATCCGCGCGTATGTGTGTCGATACAAATGTAGAATTGTGTAACATTGCCTTCGGGATCGACCTTATGTTTGCAGTACGTGGATAGCTGTTGTTAAGAACAACATCAAGCCGTCATCGCAGGTTTAAACTAGAAACTGAATCTAACAAGCTATAGTTACTAATACCTGCGACCTCAGTTTAAGCATTTATGGCATCACACACACACACACACACACAGAGGATATATATCAACTGATGTAATTACGCATATATTGAATAACAAAGAAGAAGGAGAATCTCTAACTGGTTCCTACATTGAAGTGTTCAATGGTGCTCAGCAGTACACCAATACAGCATATTCTCATCCAAATTACAAAACTTAAAGCTAACAATCGAGAATTCTAAAAGTCAGTGGTCTATTAAAGAGGAACTCAAACTTCACTGTAAGAATTTGGCATCAATTCAAATACACATGGAATCTTTAGACAATTGCCGGTCTTTTCGAAAGAGATGTTCATTTGGCTTTACCAAAGCTAAATATGTCAGTCCGCTTACTCTTCTCCAAATTACGACTTGCATCGAAATCACATTGTTCCGGGTTCATTCCCACTGCGTGGCACCTTGACCAAGTGTCTTCTACTATAGCCTCGAGCCTTGTGAGAGGGTTTGGTAGACGGAAACTGAAAGAAGCATTTCGTGTATGTATATATATATATATATGTGTGTGTGTGTGTGGTGTATTTGTTTGTCCCTCTCCCACCACCGATTTTGTTGTATTTACGTCCTCGGCAAAACAGTCCTATAGAATACGTATTAGGCTTTCATAGAATAAGTCCTGGTGTCGATATTTATTACTAAAAGTGGTGCTCCAGCATGGCTGCAGTCAAGTGACTAAAGCAAGTAAAAGAATAAAAGAACATGTGCGTTCTTTTATAATATGTATATATATATATATATATATATTGATAGAAATGGTACAACAAAAAGAATGAAAGAGACCTCGATATTATGTAGATAGAGGAATTTATCTGTAAATATATGTGACAATTATTCGGTAGCCATGATAAAATTCCGAGTTTCGGATGTCGGGGCGGAAAACCACGCTGCCATCTCTTCAGTTATCCGGTCATCGAAAAAGCTGTTGTCACTTTTCCTCAACGAAATTCCATGCGCGAACCGTGATTAAATGAAAATTATGTCAGAAGTGAATATTCCAATATGCCGCGCCGATTGTATCCTTAATCACACAGTCGTAAAATGTACTACGTGACTACTTACCAACAATTTTACCTACTCTACTACGCTACTTTATCTAATTTAATTCATATTCAAATCGTTACGACGATACTCGAGGGTGATGACACCGCTGTTTCGTATAGATCAAATAACCATCGAAATGATTCGTAATTCGCCTGCAATTAATTCAGGCCGTGGATAAAGAGTCACGCAAATTTCAAAGAGAATGTTTTGACATCACAACACAAACAAATTGAATATTTTGAAAATTGTCAGTTAGTACAGACATAGGAACTCGTCCTTTGACTTCGCCGAGGCTAAATAAGTCACAAAAGTCATTTTGGTACTTTCCAGTTCATGTGCGTTCTTTCTAAGTGCTATACAGACGATGTGTGTCTGTGTGTGAATGAGTGCGGGACTATTTGTATGTGCGTATTATTGTCTGGCTGAAATAGCTTGCCATGCTGTGACAGTAATTTATCTAAGCTTTGAAATATTCGCCATGAGTATACGATAAATATTTGTATATCTCCCTGTCTCTATGTATAAATACTATCATTATCATGAAAAATATAATGTTGAAAATATATATATTCATAACTAAACTAAGATGTACAACGCGCGTGTACATACTTAGAACATACGCATATACATTATTAGAAACACAATTATCATTATTAGGCGGCGCGCTTATAGCATAGGATACCGTGTCACACAAAATACCTAGGTGGCATTTTTCCGGCTCTTTACGTTATGAGCGTAAATCCTATTGTGGTAAATTTCCCTTTCATCTTTTCGGGTCAATAAAATAAAGTGTAGCCTAAAGGAGGAGCTGCTCTTGTGCAAAAATATTAAACCAATGGCGGTGAGCTGGCGGTATTCTTAAAACATCAATGAAAATGGTTAACAGCCAATTTTCTTGTTCTTTAAATTCTGAGTTCAAATCGCATTGAGGTTACTTTGCGTTCGATAATATAGTATCTGTGATATACAGAGTTCGAAAAAGTCTCCTGGAATCGAACTCGGAATCTTGAGGTTAGTAACCCGCACTCTTAACCACTACGCCATATGAATAATAACAGCAACAGCAACAACAAGGACATCGAAAATTACATTAGGAATGAGAAACCAGGTTCGAAATTTCCCCCAAAACACCTGAAGAAGGCTGGAAGGTATATCAGCCGAAACGTTGTGTTAACAAGATACAAGATATGGACAAATATCCGTCAAATGTAAATAAAGTAATGTAAACAATTATATTTTGCAAGCATAGAACTTATTCTCTCGGTTACTTCATCTGAATCGCTATGTTACGGCGTCGTAGACTTAAGAACATCAGTTATCAAGCTTTGGCGTGGGATGAGAACACAGACATACAAACATGCGTGTGTATATATATGTATATTCATGTGTATATATATGTATATATATATATATATATATATATATATAGAGAGAGAGAGAGAGAGAGAGAGAGAGATACCATGTGTGCTTGTGTTTGCATTTACAAATGGCGTAAGGTGAGTTATCGCATACACGAACATACGTGTATATATATTATATACACACCATGATAGATCGTTAGCCACTATACACATCTTTTTCTCTCCTTGTTTTTCTGTGTCCCTTTCCATAGAAAAGCGTAGGCTCGAAACGTAAAAGACTTTTTCTATTCCTGAGCGTTATACTAATACATCTGTTTGTTTTGTACACCACCTGTCTTCGTCTTTTGTTTTTTTCGTAAACTCTCCCTATATATATATATATCTGAATATATACATGTACAACGTATATATATACATACATACATACACACACACATATATATGTGTGTGTGAGAGAGAGAGAGAGAGAGAGAGAGATAGAGAGACAGACAGACAGACAGAGGAAGAGATTGGAAAACGTGAGTTAGCTAAGTATAACTATGGAATAAGAAGGCAAGCATTTCAACCAGAAATGTCTAAAATCTACGGCACGAAGCAAGAGAAATAAGACTAGGAACGCCAACTATTCATAATTAATAGAAAATAATAACAATTCAGGATGATTTGATTCTCGTGTTCTCTCATCAGCGAAGCATAATGTACTAAATTGGTTGAAATAGAAGTAAACGTTTTTTGATAAAAAATGAGAAGTTTTCATTTTCCAAAATTTCATACTTTTTAATGTTAATCGTTTTATCTAAGTTTATGGCAACGTTTTTAGTTTTAGAAAAAACTTTAGATAGAGTTTTGCAATTACATACGTTTATTAAAATTATTTAGCTTGTACACTTTACAGTGAGACTTAGAGTTATCTGGCTTATTTGCAAGATTTAGTTTTAGAAACCCTAGAGTGAGTTCGGGAGTTATCTAACATGATTGCAACTTTTTCGCTTGAGAAATCTTTAGAGAAAATGTCTATTAATTAGAAGAATAAACAGTGGTTAGAGCATCGAGCTTACGACCGTGAGGTTGTGAGTTCGAATCCCGGACCGGGCTGCGTGTTGTGATTTTGAGCAAGACACTTTATTTCACGGTGCTCCAGTTCACTCAGATGTAGAAATGAGTTGCGACGTCACAGGTGCTAAGCTGTATTGGCCTTTGCCTTTCCCTTGGATAACACTGGTGGCGTGGAGAGGGGAGGCCGGTATGCATGGGCGACTGCTGGTCTTCCTTAAACACCCTTGCCTGGACTTGTGCCTGGGAGGGTAACTTTCTAGGTGCAATCCCACGGTCATTCACGACCGAAGGGGGTCTCAATCTGAGTTTATTCAAATTATTTAATCTGACCTTCTTGTATATGTGTACTTATCAAACACATCTGAGGTATTTATTTTTAACTTAAAACTTTTGTCTCTCTTCCAACTAATTGTAACTTCTTAACTTCTACTTATGTGAATATTATCATATTTTGTAGGTACGAGTAGTAAGTCAAATCTAACAAAATCGAAATATAACTGCAGTTAGCTTTACAAATATTGCTTCTCATTCTTTTTGAAATATTTAAATATGCCGTCTAATGGCTCTGGGATTACAAAGTCAGCATGAAGACACCGATAACGTAAATACCAGTCTGAAATTGGGTCAAATTGACTAGGGTCAAATTGTTCGACTGACACTAAATGAAATGCTCCGACATGATTGTATTTCAATGACTGAAACACATAAAAAAGTAGGAGCCGCTTTCTGATTTTTTTAAACATATTAAAAACTGCAGGGTTTTTTTTTCGTTTTATTTTATTTATTTTTTTGTGGCGTCTTATTGCAATATTAATACAAGTTAATCAAATTTTTTTTCAACTTATCACACACAAATCTCTATTTTACATATATCGCAGAACTTAACCCTAGATTATATTTCTTCACTCCTGCTGTGGACTTTATATATACTTATAAATCTTTTTCGTTTGTCTTTTATTTTTAGATTGGAAACTGGACACCAACTCAAGGTTTCAACGAAGTTGAGATTGAACGTGCCGCCCCGCAACAAAACTATACCATGACAGGGAAAAGGCTGATTGTTACCACAATTGAAGTAAAAACATACTCTCTTTCCATTATATATTTTCGTTTGTTCTTAGATGACAAAAATGATTATGTGTGTGTGTATATATATATATATATATATATATATATATATATATAATATAAATTAGAGATAAAACCACTATTATGCAGCCCAAACAGTGATAGACATAAACCAAAACATAAATAACAAATAATATATATTTTTATAAAACATATAACTAGATTTCAAAAAGTATAAAAATGAATGATCAATATATAATAAGTAAATATATATATAATCAAAGGTGGATGGTTGTTTCTATCTCAAATTATATAAAATGATTTTGCATTAAACTAAATTGAAGATTTACTCAATACTTTTTAGTAGAGTACGTGTTTGTTAAGTTTTGCAAAAAGAAAGATTGACAGAGACGTCAAAAATTTAGCGTGCCCGCTTTTGTCTGACAATGATAAATCGAACATGCTAAAACCTGGAGGATACTTTCAACGTTTATCATGTAAAGTGTAAACACATACACATGGATAAGCAATCTTTATGATTTAAAAAAAGTCGCTTCCAAGCATGTAGATTCAAGTTCGAACCCTAAAAGTATTATTAGATTTAGAGCATTACTCGTTTCTCTGCAGAGAAATAAATCAATTTTCAATTTGTTACTAAACAGTAATAACCGCACAAACCCACAGTAAAAGCCAAAATGCCGCTGAAATTTATATGATTGTTTGAAATTTCTGTTGACCCTATTTTTCATGTTACACGGCTTAGAATGATTAAAAGAACAAGAGGTTAATACCTGAACGAATCGTGGAGTGCAGTGTGAAATTAAAATATATCAAGCGCACAGTGAGATCGCTTGGGTATTGCTAGATTGATTTCGAAACAAATGATGTTTTATTTGAAGATCAAAACGAAGCATGACCTCGCGAGAAATTAAATTTTATATTTACAGGACTCGAAGCTAGGTACATAAATCACTGAGATAAAGAGAATGTAAAAAGGAGTTCTATATATTAGTTGCTCTTTAAATTCATTCTGAAACAGATAAGGATTCATCACTTCCAAAAGTATTCCGATTATCTGCATCATTGAAACAAAAACTTGATCCGTGGAAACTTAAAATTGCGGGGATAACGCTAGTTGTATTGTTATAAGCTAACAACTTTTAGTTAAAATTTGTCACGATCTTCTTACACTAAACGTATTTTGGAAAAGACCTGCAGTCATTCATCAAATATTACGGTGGTATTCAAAAGCTGGTTTATACTTTGGAATCATCGCCCTCGTATAAAGTTTCTATCGGAAGTACTCATAGCTAAGAAATACGCGCATTCCATCCATTGTTTTATTTGTGACAATGAAAATAACCACATCCTTAATGTACGCTGGCACGAAATTAGAAAGTCGTACTAGTGAGTTTACAAATTCCCTCTCTCTCTCTAAGACTGATATGTTTAATGCAATAGCATACATGTAGGGGTTCGGTTATGATGTAAAGTCAATATATTGTCATTTAGGCCCAAACATATGCAGCATGAGGTCACTGAAATATGGTGATGATAAATTGAACTTAAGAATCTGTTATGGCAGAATAAACGAAACAGCAACAATAATCATTGATGATCATATTACAAATAGTTTACGAGAAAAAGTTAATAATGATCGGCTCGTAAGAATACACGTAAGAATAGATAAACATTTGTCTCACACCAGTGAGCAGAAATTAAATTCAATGGAAATATTTTTTGCCTATTCCACGTATCTGACAATAACATTCAAACCAAGTGAATTTAACCAAAACCCATCAACAATCTTATTTATTTATATTATTTTCTTTTTCCTGGATCTCTTGACATTAGAAGATAATTTAAATTCATTCTGTATATGAAATCGTTTGCAAATATCAGTTCGTCATCTCTCTATCCCACCTCTCTCTATCTCATGATATATATATATATATATATATATATATATATATATATATATATATATTTTTCAATATTCTGAACTACAGCTCAAGTATATGGGGAAAACGCAACCTCTCAGAAACCTATCAGCGAGTAAATGAATTAAATGAAAACTTTTAAAAGATATGCGATGACTCACCTTACGCTATTTGTAAATGCAAACACACGCACACACGCTATATATATATATATATATATAATATATATATATATATATATATAGGGAGAATTCACAAAAAAAAAACAAAAGACGAAGACAGGTGGTGTAGAAAACGAACACATGTATTAGTATAGCGCTCGGGAATTGAAAAAGTCTTTAACGTTTCGAGCCTACGCTCTTCCACAGAAAGGAACACAGAAAGAAACAAGGAGAGAAAAAATGTGTGTAGTGACTAACGATATATCACGGAGAAGGTTCGAACATGGGAGCTAAGAAATAGGGGAAATAACAAAGTAGTAGTGATCCGAAAACGAAGGTGCGCGTGTGTGTAAGAGAGTACGTATGTGCGTGTGAAAGAGGGCTGGTGATCTTGACGTGTGCGTGTGTGTATGTGTAGGTGTGAAAATGTGGGGATGGGAATTGGTCAGTGGTGGTGTGTGCGTGGTGGTGTGTTGTGATGTGATGTGTTGTGTGGTATGGTGTAGTGAGGTCTGGTGTGATGGTGTTGGGAAGTGGGTGTGGTGAGGGTGGGGAATGCACGGCTGGGGTGTGGGTTAAGCTGGGGATGGGGTAGAGGTGACGTATGTGGGTAGGCAGAGGGTGGGTTAGAAGTGGGGTATGTTGGAGAGGGTGTAAGAGATGGAGTAGGATGGGAAGTATAGGGAAGGTAGGGGAGGGGTGGGCTTGTGGGGGTGACGATGAAGGGGGACGTGGAAGGTGGGTATGAGAGAAGAAAGAGAGTAAGAGAGAGGAGAGAAAGAGAGTAGTGGTGAAGAGAAGCAGGCGTCTGAGCAAGAGAGAAGTGGGTGGGGGAAGTAGGAGGGAGGGGGAGAGAGGCAAGTGGAGGAGGTTAGATGAAGAGGGGAGGAGAGTTGAGCCCATGTGGCGCAAAGGAGCGATAAGAGAAGATTAATCCCTGTTCACGGCGCAAACGGGAGTCCGGAAGGTCTCTGTGCAAGTACAATCCGAATACGGACAGATGTTGCAAAGAGTGACCGGTAGAACGGAAACGGCGTGAGCCCGGAATGTCATTGCCGAGGCGGATGTCTCGGAGGTGTTCCGCGAACCGGTCAGCCAAGCGGCGTCCCGTTTGTCCGATGTACAGAGAATGGCAGAGAGAGCAGGAGATGAAATAGTTGATATTGGTAGAAGTATATTATTATTATTATTATTATTATTATTCAGGTCACTGTATGGAATTTTTGGAAAAAATATAAAAATGTTTAATAAAATAAAATAAATTAAGATACAATAAGGAAGAATACAGATGGGGAAATAGGGAGAAATCGGTTATTTACAAACTAGTTGTAAAAGGGTAAATAATAATAGACGAAAAAGAAAAAAGAAAGACATATCAGTGTGTATGCAAGTCTATAAGTGCAGTAAACTATAACATAAAAACCTAAGGGATATGTTTAACGAAATAGTAATAGGTCGAGACGAAATATAATGTAAACAAGGCCACGTGTGTCTAGCAGAATATAGCGCAACAGGATCGGTAACAAAAAAAAAAGCCAAAGAGAGTTATACGTATACATATTGATATTGAAAAACGATATATATATATATATATAATATATATATATATTACAAGAGGCTTAAAGCTGAGAGACAAGACTATGTTTGAAAATAATAAAATATTTAAATAAAAAAGTACATACAAGCAGAGAAAAAAGAAAAAAACAAAAAGAACTTAAAATCGTTGCTTTTCTTTAAGTTCTTTTTGTTTTTTTCTCTTTTCTTTACTTGTATGTACATTTTTACTTAATTATTGTATCCTTTTCAAACATTGTCTTGTCTCTCAGCTTTAAGCCTCTTGTAATATATTTATATTTTTTCGTCTTTCAATATTAATATGCATACGTTTGGCCTTTTTTCTGCTAGTGTACCTGTTGCGTTATATTCCTTGTTTACATTATACTTCGTCTCGATCTGTTACTATTTCGTTAAACATATCCCTTAGATATTTATTTTTATGTTGTAGTTTACTGCACATATAGACTTGCATACACATCGATATGTCTTTCTTTTTTGGTTTCGACTCTCTCACTACTACTATTATAATTATTTTCCCCTTTTACAACCTTTTTGTAAATATCTGATTTTTCCCTATTACCCCATCTCTACTCTATTTTATTAAACTTTTTTGATGTTCTTCCAAAAATTCCTCATACTGACGAGAATGACAATGCATAAATTTAATTATAATTACTATGATTATAATTTTTTCTTACATGTTTGTATTGTGCGTATGTATTGCGAAATGTGCGTATGTATTGAATCCAATTTTGTATTAAATCTAATTTTGATTCAACATTATTTTTCTCCATTTTCTAATACTTGTTTATGTTATATTCATACCTATAAAGAAATTTTTTCAACTATATATATATATATATTCATTTTATTTTACTTATTGACTGATTTTTCAAATTGTTTATTTGCAAATATTATACTAATGTTTTCCATGCTGAACTACATTTCATCAAAAAATTCCCTCCAAAACTGAATGTTTGGAAGGGGAGACAGTACGTTTCGTATTCTAAATATAAATCCAAGGATAAAAAGAAAGAGGGTAAAGAAGGAAAAAAAAGGGAAGAGAGAAAGAAAACAAATTGTCTTTCAATGATGATCAAAACCACACCTGTGTTATTCTCAATATTTAATTTCTGTGCATCATACCAAACACTATATATATATACATATATATATATATATATATATAATAACAATTTAACAAATAAAACATGCATACATACATACATATATGTACATACCTACATCTATATGTATATATACATGTATATATATATATATATATATGAGTACAGGACACCACAAATAAACGTAGAACACAACGAGAAACGAAAACATAAAATCAAAGAAGGAAACGGACTTTCTTTAACAACGAAAACACAGAGTACAAGACAAACAATACAAGGAATATTCCCCTTCATCAGCTACCCCTGGTTCGACTCAATGCGTGTCAATTTCGAAGGTAAGGGCAGAACACGATCCGGCCGAAACAGTCCTTCCTGCAAAATGAATTAACTAAAATTCTTTTGCAGAGGGGTAAAAAAAATGTGACAAGAACAGGACGTAAAAGCAATACAAATAAATGAAAAAATACAGTACACATAAAGAATAAAAACAGAACAAGGAAACCAACAATAAGGGCTTTTTTTAAGCCTAGACGGTGGAAAATTCGTTGGAACGCAATTCAGAAGATCGACTTGCTGGAGACAAGAAGAAAGTCGATGTTGACTTGTTGAAAGCAGCGGGAAGAGGGGAAGTTTAGTAGTCCGGTCAGCGGCCAGAGAGAGGAGGAGTGAGAGAGAGAGAGAGCAAAATAAACCAGATATATACACACATATGTATATACGTACACATATATATTATATATATGTATACATATATTCAGATGTGTGTGTTTGTGATGCATATATATAGGTATGCGCGCATGTGCGTTTCACACACGTGTACATGTTAAGTCGTTATTTTCTGAATTGACAGGAAAGGAATGGGCAGTATCTTATTGTCCATGTTGGATTTTGTGGTTAAATATCTTGCACAGTAGAGTATTGATATTGCTACATTGACATACCATGATTTCAGATTAAATTACCGGCTTTACGTATGCAGTCATCAAAAGTCAGGTAACCAGCGGCGTCAATGATTGTGTATATTTGAGGGAATTGAAGCTATCGAGAAGGAATCATTTTTGATTAAAACTACACACTTCCCTCTGTTATCCAAGTAAGCAATATCACTGGCTATTGCAATATGTGAAACATTTTCGTTAATCATAACCTGCATTTCCTAGTTCCGTTGAAGTGTGGCATGTCATTGTTGTTGAGGATCCCTGGTGTGGCTACAAGACTTTAATATTTATTTAGAATTATGTTAGGAAATGCATAGATATCAAACTCTATCTGTACTAATTGCTATGAAGATATTGGCATTCTAGTAGCTATTTACAAGTTATCCTCCAGTAGAGGATATTACACGATAATATCTTATCTTTCTTATATTTCCATATTTAATTACGGATCGTCTCATTGGTCCATAGAAAGTGTTTGCATTTTAGACGTATATTGATATAATAGTAAATGTTTTAGAAAGCAAACTGAATTTGCTTTACAGCACTGCCTGGCTGTATTTATGTATCATTATTTGCCATTAAAATACTATGCATGATTCTGGTAATAAATATATTATTATCATCTACTTATTTTCTTTTATTTTAATTTTTTTCAGTCCCCGCCATTCTTGATGTTTAAATCGCCAGCACCGGATGGCAAGCCATTAGTTGGGAACGACAAGTATGAGGGTTCGTATAGCGCAAATATTTTTTCCAACATGTCAAAAATAAAAAAAAATTTAAAAATGTGTCGAGGCACTTAAACATAATACCTCTCTCAACTCCGTCGGTCACGAATGACCATGGGTGCACCTAAGAGGTTCCCATCCGAGGTGATACAAGTCTGGGTTGAAAGTCGCCTCACCGGCAAAAACAGAACTTGGGTTTGTTTTTATGGAAGACCAATAGTGCCCATGCATACCAGCTTCTCTTTTCCACGCCACTGATGTTATCCAAGGCAAAGGGAAAGGCCGATACAGCTTGGCACCAGTGATGTCGCAAATCCTTTCTACCGCTGAGTGATCCTGGAGCAACGGGAAATAAAATCTCTTGCTCAAGAACACAACACGCAGCCCAGTCCGTAAATCGAACTCACAACCTCACAATCATAAGCTCGCCGCTCTAACCACTGAGCCTTGCGACTTCACTTAACATAATACCTCTCTCAACTCCGTCGGTCACGAATGACCATGGGTGCACCTAAGAGGTTCCCATCCGAGGTGATACAAGTCTGGGTTGAAAGTCGCCTCACCGGCAAAAACAGAACTTGGGTTTGTTTTTATGGAAGACCAATAGTTGCCCATGCATACCAGCTTCTCTTTTCCACGCCACTGATGTTATCCAAGGCAAAGGGAAAGGCCGATACAGCTTGGCACCAGTGATGTCGCAAATCCTTTCTACCGCTGAGTGATCCTGGAGCAACGGGAAATAAAATCTCTTGCTCAAGAACACAACACGCAGCCCAGTCCGTAAATCGAACTCACAACCTCACAATCATAAGCTCGCCGCTCTAACCACTGAGCCTTGCGACTTCACTTAAACATAATACCATTAAATACTAAAAAGTTTGAATAATAAATCTGTAGCATTAAAAGATGCTGTCACATTTTACTATATGCGTATCTTGTAATAACATTTACAACTGAAAGTGCGGTAGATAATTAAATGTCATTAATACAGAACATGAATGAGATCGTCGAAGATATCTAAGTAAATCTTGTTCTCTCTTCTGTCACTTTAGCTGCATTCTAATAGTATATCGTGTAATATGTTATATCAAACTTGTCTGATGTATGCAGATATTAATCCGAATATATCCTCGACAGGCGACGAGTTGACAGAATAGTTAGCATTCAGGGTGAAATGCTTCGCAGTATTTCGTCTGATTTTACGCTACGAGTTCAAACTTTGCATTTCATCCCTTCGGGGTCAATACAATAAGTACTAGTTAAGCACTGAGTTGTTTGTAATCTATTCAGCTACTCTCAAGCATGAGTATAAAAACTGCACCCCTATGCTAAGCTATGTCGAGCCAGTTTGGCAGAGTAGGCCCATCAAACCAGTATGATCTCAAACTCAAATTCATGGCCTCAGACCGTGGCTGGTAGAGAGAAGATGCTGAAACTTTCATGCTGCAATGGACTGAACATGGTCAATCCAATCCAATATATTCAACAGTATTATGCATAGAATAATTGTAAATCTTCCTCCTATATTTTTAAATGCGTTCATCTAGTATGTTAGCTGCGATATCCATCGGTATAACAAAAATCTATTAATCGCTGACTCAACTGTCTTCTTTTGTGACTTAAACAAACCAAACGGAAACTATCCATAGCAGTTGCATTGACAGACCAGGAATGAAATATTCCTTTTACAGGAGAGAAACATTCTTTGCAGATATATTTTCTGGACAATGTTGTTATAATATACGCAACCGATATAGAAATTTTGAGAATATAAACAAATATAGATTTTGAGTTTAAAATGTCGCGGTCAAATACGTCCAAAGAATTAGAGCAATAACGATTGCATTATTGCACCAGATAATTATAAATGAAATGAAATATGTTGTATAGTAACAATACCTGTATTGTTAGTCTTAATGACTGCATATAAATACCCTATAGTTACAGAACATACATTTTATGCATATTGACTGTGATTTTATATAGGAAAAGTAATAAAATGTAAGCCCTAGTAGGCTGAAGTATAAACACTTAAATAATTATATTAAATCAATAGATGAGCTTCTATAATGTTGAGATTTGTTAATTATCGATCAATACCCGAAAGAATATTATATAGAGGAAAATATATAAATCATATAAAAATCAATTAACAGGACGTAACTTGATATTTTCAAGACAGTCATTCACGAACAGTGTCTCAAAGATAAGCGCAAACACACACGCGAACGTGGGTTATTGCTCTGTAAATTCTAGTGCAGTAAGAATTTCGGAAAGCTAACGGAATCATATGGTTACTTAGCATGTTTAAATTCTAAACGGTCTCTCTGCATCAAACGATGGGCAATTTTGTTTTATTTTTATATCTAAATTAAATCTATCTCTGCCACTCGTTTTATGTCGGAAATCTTTTAATGATTCATATAATTTATAATTATCACGCGCTTTATTGATTAATATTATAGTTTACTCTATTAATTCGTCTAATTAGCTTTAGATATTTTTATGAACGAACATTATAGAAGAAATTTACTTATGGTTACAGATGTAAGGCAAAATCGTAACGTTTGTACTATCCTCTTCTGTGTGGTGATTATGTAAATATATGTGTGTTTATTGGTGTATAATTACACGTGTATCTGAAGTTATTGCAAAAAAATACAAACATTTATGAAATACCCAAAAAGTGTTCAGGACGTAAATGCGTAATTATTGCCATTTTTCTTATACTAAAAGAGTATGTTTTTCTTTGAACATAAAAGAAAGCCATTAAATTTCTATACCACTTAAATTACCTAATTTCCAAAGTGTCTGTAAAGAAGAAAAATAATAATAACGTTTGTCTCATCTTTTTTCTCAATACTTATGGATTAAGCAAAAAAAAAAAAATAAATAAAAACTATAAATTGTTATTTGCTAAATATATATATTTTTTTTTACTTAATATTTATCTATTATGATTAATGGATATTAACATTGCCAGCTACTGTTTATATATTTTCATGGCACCTAAGCAGCAAATCAATAAAATATAAAATATTTAAACCTATTGAAATAGTATAGGAATGTGATTATTCTGCCTACAGTCTATGACTGCCAAGATTTGCTTCCGCTGTTCTTTGTAAAGGAATCTTTAGGTTATGTCGAGTATTCATTGACGCTGTCTATATTCCTTTGAAACTGCCAGCGATTCTCTGATTTGCAACTCTATCACAGGGTGATTTTTTTTTACTCGATATTGATATAATCTGAACACTTCTATTGTTCTCCTTTCTACGCCTGGTAAATAATAACCGTTGGAATCATAGAAGAGGAAATAAAATCTAAATTACTCGCAGAAAATATAGAAACACGGAAAAAGTAACTACATTGTTCGTAGCTGACATTTCAATAGAAATTGTAGTTTATGGCATAAAATTCATCTAATTGCTATGACAATATAAAACTTCATTTAATGGATTATTCCGAGAATAGTGTGAAGTGTCAATCTAAATACTAATGTATTTTCAACTGAATGCGAGTTCAGTGGTTGAAAACCTACCGGTAGAAAATTTGTCAGTATAGCGTAACGAAAAATAGTCTAAGAGACAATGAACTTTAACTTTTGGTCGAGTTATGTACTTTCAATATCCAGTGACTGCACAACGCTACAGTATTTTAACAAAATACTTATTTATACGCAATTTAGAATTCTATAAATGGTTTATATAGTACAAGTGAGCATCTCTCACAGTGTAGATATGGACATTTCATAGTCGTCGTTCTTCAGTAAAAGTTATTAAATAAAACTGCATTGTATGTTAAGAACCGCAGTCAACTTTCATTGGAATTGTAGCTGGGTCTATCACTATATACTTAAACGAATAGAACATTAGTATCTATAGTATTACATTTTTAGTTACTTATCAGTAAACCTCCTCACGCATATGAACATGGGGAATGTCCAATTACAAATTCTGAATTTGATATGATCGAGATGTCTATATGATTAGGTAATAAAAATAAATGTTGATTTGTTTCAAAAGACTGGGTTAAAAAAGAGTGAACCAGGTGGGGTACGAAGGAAGAAAAAGGACCTATGTACCAGTACATTGCATTGGTTGTGGATCATTGAGGTTGGAGAAGTGATCCTTGGGGAAGAGGTGGAGATTAGCACAAGTGGACTGGTAAGATCCTACGGCGAAGGGGTAGAGCTGAGGTGAGGTGAAAGAGAAAATAACGAGATCGAAGTGGTAGGTTGGCTAATGGGGAAAAAAGGCCGAGGTACAGTCGACTTGGTAGGTGCAGGGGAGAGCAAATTATACGAGCACAAAAAATGAAGAGACAAAACATACATTGGGAGTAGCCATAATTTTGGATAAAAAAACAGGAGTAAACACCGATTTTTATTATCTTTGTAGACAGAAACAAAATTATGCATTAGTTTGTCTTGCAATCGTATGATGCAATTTTCATGTAAAATAACATAAACAATGAGTAAGAATTTTAGTGAATTTATAGATACGTTCATTTTAATTTTCAGGATACTGTGTGGAACTGGCAGAGCATTTAAAGAGAATCATTCATAGAGATTATATATTTCGTATTGTGAAAGATGGCAACTACGGCCAAAAGCTTAAGAACGGAACTTGGGACGGAATGATTGGTGAGCTCACACGCAGGGTAAGTGAAGTTAGTTTACTATTGCAAAAGCATCTCAATATTCCAAGAGTTTCTTATGTGTAGCTTAAAGGATTTTGGATTTGTTTTCTTTCTCATACGCATACCTGTAAGACAAAAGGCTTGCTTCACAGCTATGTGGTTTGGGGTTCAATCCCAGTCTGCTAGACATTGAAATAGTCTCTACTATTATAGACCCTGGTTGACCAATATCTTGCGAATTTCGGAGATGGAAACTGTGCGACAGATTGTTATGTGTGTGTGTATGTTTACAGCTGTTCTCAAACCCTCGAAAAACGAGGAGGGTTAGTTTATGACCCAGTAACTTTAGTTCCTTGGTTGTTTGGCAAAAGAGTTGACAGAATATGTACCACTCTTAGAAACCATTAGTACAATTTGTTCGAGTAAACACCATATGGCGATGATTCAAATAATCTTTGTCACATGAGTGAAAGAAGTAACACATATATATATATCAGGTCATCCCATAAGTTCTGTCCGACTTTACCTTTTTTAAAATTGAATGAAATTTAATAGTATCAATTTAGAATGTCTAATGGAGTTAAAGAATTATTTTATGCATTTGTGTACATTTAAACTAATTATATAATATTTTACAGAATAATAGAATTAAAATTTCTTTAATTAAAACCCTTTCTAACATGGAAGTATCCAAAGAGCATTTGAAGCACATAATGTTTATGAGTACAAACAAGGAAATTTTGCAGCCGAAGCGGCTCGAAACACACACCCAGTTTATGGGCAGGAATGCTTGAATGAAAGAACTTGCAGAAGATGGTTTGCAAAATTCACAAGTGGAGACTTCAGCCTTGAAGCTGAAGATTGAACAGGACGTCCAGTTGAGTTTGAATATAAGCCCCTTGAGGCCTTACTTGAAAAAACTCATGCATTGTCAGTTGAAGAATTGGCAATAAACCTTAGTTCAAACCATACAACAGTTTATCGTCATCTTCACCAACTTGGAAAGGTTCCTAAACTTGGAAAATCGGTGCTTCATGAACTATCCGAAAGCAACCACAAATGCGGAGTTGACGTCTGCTCTTCTCTCCATTCTCGCGAAATCATTTCACCCTTTTTTGATAGACGCGTGACTGGTGATGAAAAATGGATCTTCTATCGAAATGTTAAACGTTGTAAACAGTGTCTTGGTAAAGGGGAAAAACTCATACACAACCGAGAAGGGAACTTCATGGAAAAAAATGTTCTTCTCTCTATCTGGTGGGATTGCAATGGAATAATTGACTTTGAATTGTTAAAGCCTAATGCAAGAATCAATGCTCAAGTCTACTGTCAGCAATTAGAGCGTTTGAACCAAGCTTTGAAGAAAAACGACCCACTTTAGTGAATCGAAAAGGCGTGATGTTTCATCAGGACAATGCGTGACACCATACTGCAAAGATCACATCACAGAAGATCAAAGAGATTGGTTGGAAAAAATTCCTCATCCACCTTATTCTCCCGATCTTGCTCCTTCAGACTACCATTTGTTTCGTAGTTTACAGAATTATTTGGGGGACATAACTTCCGCAAGCCGAGAGGAGGTCGAAACTGACATTTCAGAGTTCTTGGCTTTGAAACCAAAAGAGTTGTACATTGATGGGATTAAAAAATTGTAAATAGATGGAAGGAAGTCATAGATAATCAGGGAAAGTACATTGAGGATTAAATTTCAGTTAATTATAACAATTGATCACTTGTTTTCTTTATTCAAAATTCGGACAGAACTTACGGGATGACCTGATATATATATATATAGGGTGGTGAAACAATTTTGAAATGGTCATTCAGTCCCTCACTGATCTTGGTTGTACTATCTGTGAGGGAGCCATCCTTTCGGAAGAGAGGTCCTATTTTGCAGCAATCACAGGCTTTTTTTGTTGGCATAATGAAAGCAGGCCTTTGAATTTGACTTAATGTTTTTTTTTTATAACTCATGATTCTTTGTCCTCTCCCTCCCTCACATACGATTATTGCATGCTTTTTTCAATCTCAGTGCTGTTTTTAGGTGGGGCCTTTCACCACTTTTGGAATGTTGGTTGAAGCGATTTAAAACCTTCATCCGTCGTCACTTGGTGATCTTCTCTCCCTTGGAATTCTGTTCCCTTTTGTGTTGGCCTTGTGCTCTGGGATATATGGTTTGCATGACAGTCATGAAATATTCTAGTTTCATGCCAATGTCTGATGTCGCGAGACATTTCGGCCAGTTCTGTTTGAAGATCCCTTTTTGGACCGATTTCTATTATGCTTGGTGGAAGTTCAAATTGGAGAGATGTTGAGTGCTTCTTTTAGGCTGTATGTCTCTCTCTACTTTTGGTCCAGACAGCTCTATTATTTTGTGATCCGAAACTAATGTCGGCGTCACTTTCACATCATGAACGATGTCCATATTGTTTGTGAAGCAGAGAGCCAAAATGTTATTCGCCTTAGATGGTCTGAGTAGAACTTGCTCGATGAATAGGGCATTCGTGCGGTTGAGCAGGGACATAATGCTTTATG
>NC_042997.1:121696999-121784863 GCF_006345805.1 Octopus sinensis | reverse complement strand
TTTATATATATATATATATTTAAATATTATATAATTTATTTTTATATTAAATATTATATATATATAATATTATATTTATATATAGATATCTATTATATATATCATATAATGATATGTATGTATGTGTGTATTTATGCGTTTTCTAAGTTACAAATATTTTATGGTATAATTTAAAAACATTTTGCTTTGGTTATTCACGCTTTTACATTGAAACATTTGCTGAATGTTTTTTTTATGAGTATAGTCGGTTAAATTTCTTTTCCAGATCATTATCTCTGTCTCAAAACCGTTAGTATTTATAAATAATAATACTACTAATAATAAAGGCTTGTAATAAATTCGTTATTCTGGATGGTTAAATCACTGAATATTTTACCGCATGTGGCCAAAATATTTAACAACGTTCATATATATTAATACTAAAAAATTATTTTTTTTTTACTTTGAATTGATTTGCTATTCACAGGAAGCGCACATAGCTATAGCTCCTTTGACGATAACATCACAACGTGAGGAAGTGGTAGATTTCTCCAAACCTTTCATGAATGTTGGCATTAGCATCATGATTAAGAAACCGGAGAAACAGAAGCCAGGCGTATTTTCGTTTATGGAACCACTATCTTTGGAGATATGGACGTGTATCATCTTCGCCTTCCTAGGCATTAGCGTAGGTAAGTACCAACATACAAGATTGTTGCATATATGCTAATTCTCCATCACTCGATGTTTCAACACTCACGAATATATATATCTTCATATATTTATGATTGCGCAGGCAGCGAGTTGGCAGAAACGTTAGCACGCCGGGCGAAATGCTTTGCGGTACTTCGTCCGCCGCTGCGTCCTGTGTTCAAATTCCGCCGAGGTCGACTTTGCCTTTCATCCTTTCGGGGTCGATAAATTAAGTACCAGTTACGCACTGGGGTCGATATAATCGACTTAATCCTTTTGTCTGTCCTCGTTCGTCCCCTCTGTGTTTAGCCACTTGTGGGTAGTAAAGAAATATATATTTATGATTGCGCGTACATCCCGTACAGATACGTACACTGACACATGTAGAAAATATATGTGAGTCCATGTATGTATTTGAGCAAATATAGGCGTATAAGGGTGTTTATATATGTATGTGCATGCGTATTTAAATACATGCTTGTATTTATAATATACAGAAGTATATACATATATGTATGTTTACGAACACACATGTGCGCAATCGAGCCTGTTTTAGTAAATGTATTTCTTCCGGCTTATTACATTCGGAGATAAAATATCACCGACGCTAACTTTGTCTTCCTTACTTTGTCACTAATATAATTTCTCGCTTTGTTCCTGTGTTAGAATCAACATCACATTAAAACAATTGTTCTTTTTCAGGATTATGGCTGGTGAGTCGCTTCAGTCAGTGTGAATGGCATAAAGATACGACAATCAATGGAGAACAGATGGTAAATGACTTTTCCATCTCAAACTCTATTTGGTTTTCGTTGGGTGCTTTGATGCAGCAAGGCAGCGATGAATGCCCCAGGTAATAAAAATTACATAATTTCGATTTAATATCTTTAGATGTGTTTTTGTTGGGGTGGCGTGTTAGCAGAATCGTTAGCATGCCGAGCAAAATGCTTAACTGCATTTTGTCCGTCTGTACGTTCTGTGGTCAAATTCCACCGAATCCGACTTTTCCCTTCATTCTTTCGGGTCGATGAAAAAAAGTACTAGCTGCGCAACCTATCCCCTCCTCCAAACCTATCCCTTCCCTAAACTTGCTGACCTTGTGCCAAGATCTGAAGTCAGTATCTATAATTATATTTTTGTTTTCTATTATTTTCTCTCTTCGACGGTGTTGGACATGTATCATTCAAAGATTTTAGTAATTTGAAACTAAATTCAAGATTTAAAATTCTAAAGATTTTAGTAATTTCCTTCCCAGAAAAATTATTATCTAAGGTTGTATAATGGAACTTTTTGCATGGACACTATTTTCACCTCATTACTTCAAGCAGATTGTGGATTTGAAGAATGTGTTCTAGTTTATTAGAAGCTATGATGATCTACATCGGATATACACAACCTGGAAACTTAATAAAAATCCCATCTCCCATGTTGTGCAGACATAATTAAAATCTACGTCTGATTTGCGAGAAATAGAATAATGTTATTGCTCAGACCGTTACATAGAAAATAATACCACACTGGTAATTGAAACTTTATTCAGAACGGAGAGGAAAGTTTTAATATACGAATATTTAGCAGTTGCCGAGAATATTATGCAGCCATTCAGTCTAACTTTAAGAAGATTATTGTCGTTCGTATATCTTAGAGTATTTTATTAAAGTCGTATCAAGATATCAGTTCCAGAGATTTAATATATATATATATATATATATATATCAAATAACCTGCCTTTATATATTGCAAACAAATGAAATTACTTTTATACTTGTATTATTTCTTAGTTAATTCTCGTTTTAACATTTAGGTGAACTTGAAATGCTTTAGCTATAAATTACTACTTTGTTTATGAAGCATTCTTTAATTTACTCATATAAATTATTATCTACTTCTCTATAGTTTTGCACAAGTTCAAATCCCGGCATTATGGCACACCACTTGCAGTTAGAAATTCATTATTGCAACCCAAATCTTGCAAGTTTTTTGTTCTTGCTTAGATCCTGACCGAGTCATAAACAAATAGTTTTGTTGTTATTCAGAGTATATTTCTTATTTAAAAACATTAATTCAGATGTCAGGTAGATTTGGCTGTGTTTTTCTTGCAGATGTGTTTTCCGACAAATACAGAGACTCCCTCGATAGCTAGAGTAGATCTTACATTAATGAAACTGCCATTTATTTCTAATTTATATGTTCATCCTTTATTTGATTTATTTTCTATTTTTAAAATGTAAAGAAAGTATCTGGATACGCATACATTTTTTTTTAATTGAAATGTTCAGAATTCGACGAGGCGCGTCAGAAATTAGGAATTCAATAGAAATGGAAATGATTCTATGATTGCGCTCCAGATATCCAAAATAACATAAAATCTATTAATTGATTACTATTAATATTCTCCTGATTGAATAAACTTTCAGTGACAAGTGATTCAATTTTCATTAATTTTGCTTTTTAGAAATGCTATATTCAGAAATTCATCGAGATTCTAATTCTGTGCGATACTGACTGTACAAGCCAACAAGCGAGCATCTATACTATCTCTCGGTAGAGAGAAATAATAACTACATGGCCCAAAATATTGTATAAGGAAGGACACTGCTCAGCGTAGCTCCTGATTAGACAAACGATATGGTCACGGCTGAAATCTGTTGATCATAGATTTATTTCATCCAAGCTTCCCTTGAGCTCAACAGCAGCTTATTAGATAGAATGGGTTATATTGTAAGGCATAATATACCAATATTTAAAATTGCTTTCATATCTTGTATTTGGTTCAGACATTAAAATGTAATAATGATGGGTACTGACTTGTTCAATGATTTTAGGGTTGAAAAGCGCTTTAATCTACAGTCGGAATTTAAATCTCATTGGTAATGATTTTTATAACTAAGATGAATAGAATATGTAATCTTCGTGTAGAAAGATCAATTCAGTGTATTAGACCTTCGCATTACAACTATTCATCTGGCATTTGTGGAAGAAAATATATTTTAGTTCAGATCTTGTTACTGTTAAAAGATAAGTTCACGGTGCTACTGAAATTTTCCATTGAATAAACTAATTTAACTTATGTTGTCTGCATCTTGTATGATGGATCAATGTCATACAATGCTATCTGGCATCATAAATGTATGACGTTATAGAGAAATGAGAATGCAGTAGTAATGTTTCGTGCTTGTACCAAATCTATTACCAAAATCGTTATTGATTATAAGAAATGAAATCTACTTAAAAAAGAATAATAAATATCAAAGGTCAGATCTTCACATGAATGATGTTTAAATATAAATGACATATGACCCAATAATATGTCATTAAAGTGGATATTGGAAAACTACACGTGTTGAATGTCTAAAACTAATATTTCATTTCATTAATTAAAGTTTTGCGATGAGACATTCTTCAGTTAAACAGCTTTCATACTTGCGTCAGCATTTCTATGAAATACAATTATTTCTAGCATATTTTTAATTAAAGGCAACAAATAATTTTTTTAAATGTTTAGTTTGTATAAAATAAGTTCATATTAAAATATGACTTATCTATTTGTAATTTGTGAGTGGAAGGTTTTGCCAAATTTCTTCGTATAATTGAAACAAAAAAAGAACTGAAATATTAGAAAAAAATATCCTTAAAAAAAACGAATTTTAGCTTTAAAACCCAATATATTTAATTAATTATATGGAAGTAATAAGAGAACCATCATATTTATTTATTGCCCACAGGGAGGCTAAACATAAAGCGGACAAACAAGGACAGACAAACGGATTAAGTCGATTATATCGACCCCAGTGCGTAACTGGTACTTAATTTATCGACCTCGAAAGTATGAAAGGCAAAGTCGACCTCGGCGGAATTTGAACTCAGAACGAAATACCGCTAATTTCGCTCGGCGTGCTAATGATTTTGCCAGCTCGCTGCCCTTAAGAACCATCATATTCAACTAGCATAGGTTATGCAAACACAGCACAATCTATACGTATCTTGATTAATCTTTTCTACTCTAGGCACAAGGGCCAAAATTTGGATGGAGGGGGAAGTTGATTAGATCGACACCATTACTCAACTGGTACTTAATTTATCGACCCCGAAAGGATGAAAGGTAAAGTCGACCTCGGCGGAATTTGAACTCAGCTCGCCGCCTTTAACTTATCTTGAGTAATAGTTCCAACTTGCCCTACCATCACATACTTTTGGCAGAGTCCATTCTGTTGCAAGATGATGCTCAGTTCCAGGACCCATTTCCTCTCTTCCATTAATCATGGAACACTGAGGAGAGTTATGGGTCCTGACATTTCTCCCCCAACTTGCATGTAAACATGATTATGGTCATTATGAATTTCTCAATTCTCTCGCATTTGAATTCATAAGTTTACTGTTTTATACAGATTTGAGATGGCGCAGTTTAGTATTAGATGCGCACTCCGAAAATATATATTGGCTTTTGAGTTTTACGTTATGTTCAGACACTTCTAACTTATAATAAGTATGTTTTAATGAATAACAAATAAGGTTAGAAAACCCATCTTTCAAATATATCATTTTTCTGTATGACACTGTGAAGATGGATATGTTACTAGAAAAATATATATGATATACGATGTGTATTTTCAGTTTAGCAATTTTCAAATATGTATGGTTATAATGAATATTCTTTTCAGCTTTGAGATAACAAAGACCGCATTTCACTTGATAAAACTTGTTGCTTCGAGGGTTTACATATTAATATATAGTAGTTGTATTTTATTTTCTTAAGCAGTTGGTGGAGTGGAGTCTATATACAATGAAGCAAATTGGACAGTATTCAAATCTCATATATCTTCAGTTATCTTTGAAAGCGAAAGCCTATGCAACTGACTTACTGAACTTCTGTAAGCATTCAGCCTCTTCCAGCGATACATCCGCTTATGCTCGTGACAGGAAACTAGTCTCTTTATTCAATCAATCATCTCCTATCACCACTTACGCACAATTCCTTGTGCAATTATTCACTCAGAATTCAAAAAGCCTGCTTCTTCGTAAGAAGGCGGCATCTAATCTACATTAAATTCTACTCACCAGAATCTTCCCGGGGGCGTGTATGCAGAAAATAATTTATTTAGATCATACTTAGCATCGATCAGGGTGGTATTTAAGATTTGTACAGAAGAATTTCTTTTAACTGTGTCAGGAAATACATTATCATATTGTTATTCTATAGTAAACAATTGGAACTAAAAGAAGAATTATTTTTCCCTACTCTTTATATGAAATTGTGATATTTAATAGTTTATAATAGAGACAAACGATTTAAATATGATTATACTAAAACATTGTGAATGATTCTACTAGAAATCATATGTTTATTATCACACAACACTAGGAAGAATATTAAGCACTCCAAAATCGTAGTTTTTCTCACTATAAGTAAATACAGACGTGAAGTTTTTTAACTCAGTAAATATAATGGATTAACAAAGGATTTAGATTCCTAAACAGATAGATATGGAGATTTCCCTCTGTTCTTGCTACTATATCGCTATATGATGGAACTTAAAATATATATTTAAATTATACTTTAAAAACGCATTCTAACTTCCTCGCACGCATATAGGCTGAAAAATGAAGCGGTCTAAACTGTGTAAGCAACGACATCGCCGAAAACAACGTCAGTATTAAGAATATTCCATCGGCACCTATCGGACGAATCTTTCCCAGAATCTTTCAGATATATATCACACCTTATCTCTCCCGCCTTAGCTGCAGGGAGTATAGCTTTTAGCTTTTTCAGCCTATCCCAGTAGCTGAGCTGTTGCAATAAGACGATCTACTTTGTGACGCTTCGCTGGATAACTTCAAGGTGCGCTGTTAATGTTGCCCTGTGGTGTGTCTATAGCTGGAAGCAGTAGTCGAGGCGGCTGAGGACGAATGTCGTCCAGAGTACTATGATGGTTTCCTTACCTCTGGTTCTGAAGGTTCTCAGTATCCATCCATCCATCTGTTTGCACTTTGTTACCATCTTAGTAATGTGCACTTGGAAAGAGGTATCATTACTCATGTCGATATTCAGGCGCCGCACTGATTTTGGGCTCCGGGATTGTAATCTCCGATGTGCCAGTGTATCCTGTAAATTCTATATTTATTTTCTGAATCTGGTAGCGCAGTATCTGGTATTTTTCAGCATTAAACTGCATACTATTGTCCTCAGCCCATCTATTACTTGAGTCCAACTCCTGCTGCAGGCGTGCAACATTGCTTGGGATTTGTATTTTCTGTGAGACTTTCGTATCCTCTGCTTAGCTAGTAAGTGTGGCTATCCGGCCACCTGAGGGCATATTTGAGAAGACCACTATAAAAAGCAGTTGCCCCAAGACAGTGCTCCGTGACATATCATATCATGATCCATTTTATAGTGCTCTAAGAATTGGGTCAGGCTGTTCAGACCTGGTCGGAAACCATGCTGAGTATCGTTCAGATAGTCGTTTTCTTCAAAGAATGCGATTAGTTTCCCTATGACTATTCGTTCCATGAATTTGTTGACGTATGAAGTCAGAGAGATAGGCCTATAATTTTTGTCATCTGCTGTGCTTCCTCCTTTATAGATTGGGTATATTATTCCTTCCTTCAGTTTTATTGGCAGCCTGCTATTTAAAAGAGGGTTCTGGAAGAGAATCTGTTGTGGTTTCGCCAGGGCACGCTTAGACGATTTGAGGAGGATTGCTGGGAAACCAGCAGTTGAGTTTGCGTCTACCTCATCCATGGCTGGTAGTATATCTTCTTCACTAATCTCGATGTAATTCATCGTAACTACCTCACTGGTAAAGAACTCCACTGGTTCGTTCACTTGTCTGTCTTCCAATGGGGTGGTAAAGACACTTATGAACTGGTCATTCAGTACCTCGCTATTGTTGGTTGGTTTTCTGTGAGAGAGCCATCCTTCTGAAAGACGGGTCCTATTTTGTAGCGTTCTGAGTCTGTTTCTTTAGCATAATGAAAGAAGGCCTTTGGGTTTGACTTGATATTTTTTATAACTCAGGCTTCTTTGTTTGCTCTCTCCCTCATATAGGATTGATGCAGGCTGTTTTCGTTTCCACCAGTGTTGTTTTCAGGTGGGACCTTTTACTACATTTGGGATGTTGATTGAAAAGATTTTCAACCTTCATTCGTCATCTCATGAGGATCTTCATCTCCTTTAATTATGCAGTTTCCATTTACGGCTACAATTGCAAATGCTTGTTGCATTGATGTTGTCATTTAAGGAGAGATTATCATTGATATTATTATTAGGAGAGAAATTGTAATCTCTTAGGATATGGCTGTTATGTGAAGATATACCTTGTAAGTCGTTGTTTGTGTTTGAGAAACCTACTCTGATACGGTGTGTGTTGAAAATCGAGTGGTACCTTGAATTAATAAGGAATTTTCTTGTTATAGCTTGACGAAATAATAGGGGAAAGTTACTTTTTACCTGTTTACCGTATGGAATACTCAATCAAAATATTTTAATTAGGGTTGTGTGATTGTTTGCAAGATTTAATTTTAAAAATCCTAGTGCTATTAATGTAGGTTAAAAAGGAAGCATGGTTACACCTCTTTGACTGTTTATATTTAGGATTACGAGAGTAAGAGGAATGGTTATTTAGATGGAATTGGGTATTATTTGGTATATTGATAATGGTAGGATCAAGCTAAGTGCTGTTGTTGTTATTGTGTCCATTACTGTTATTATTTTTATTAATACTGTTATTAATATTCGTGTAGTTGGGGCAAGGTGGTTATAATATTTAATCTGTTCCTTATACCCTGGTTTAAATAAAGCTGACTTATAAAAGTCAGCGTTACTATTGTATTCATTGGCGGATATTTTTGTTATATTTTTATGGTGATTACTAAAGACACGGATGTATTTCAGGTTAGTAGAAGGTTATGGAAAATACCGGGCCGTATTTAAGATTAGAGTAAGATCGAGTAAGTTAAGCATAGTTCTATCAACATCAAAGGAAGTACTTAGTCCCATATTACTAAAGAATGTTACTAAATCCTAACTTTTTGTAGTTTTTGATTATAGGTATTTTGTAGGTAAAATGTGCTTAGTAGAGAGGATGGGTTTTTGTTAGACACTCTGCAGAACAAAAGGCAAAACTTGTTAAAGGACTGATGAACACCGTATAGTTAACAGCTGGGCGCAAGTGACATGTAGACATTGTTTAAGATAAGTCTAGAAGGTAAACTCAGATGTAACAGCAGCGTCTTAAGTTGCACCCGATCGTGTATACTATTTCTTTTTGGCAAGCGCATTGCTGACCCGAAAGTGGTGTTGTGTCAGTCTTTCCTCGCTCTAAACAGTTTCAACAGCAAGCATCGCTCAAATTTTAACGTCTCTATTATATGTTGCATACTATGGCTAGTAGTTGCTGAAAAATTAACACAGTTAATTGAAACAAGTTTTTCTATTCAACAGATCGCTGTCAGGCCGCATCATTGGAGGTGTGTGGTGGTTTTTCGTCCTAATCATTATTTCGTCTTACACGGCCAACCTTGCCGCTTTCCTCACGATTGAACGAATGCTCACGCCTATCGAATCAGTTGAGGACTTAGCTAAACAAACCGAAATTGCCTATGGAACGATTGGCTCCGGAACATCTAAACAATTTTTCAAGGTAAACAAAATTCTAAATTAATTTTGGTTGTTCGTTGCAGGTTGGGAAGTTTTAATTCTATTTCCGTCTTCTGTTCCGTTTTACAGGATTAAAATATTGAACTGCTTGCGACAGTGTGATGAATTATATGTAAGCAATATTAGTTGGATTTTTAATTCAGTATTTTATATTATGGAAAATTGGATTCTTACACTTCTATTAAATTACATTTCTCTTAAATTTCATCTGCACCGCATACTTTAAACACACACACACACACACACACACGCGCGCGCGCACGCGCGGAGTTCTTTCGTTTGGTGTCATACGCGAAAACCCGTTAAGAAAAAATTACCGTAAGGTATTTCATAATTTGTATCAAATAAACAGCATCAATATATTATTAAAACTCAAATGTTCGGAAGACATGCGCGCTCGTATGTGGTGGACGGTAAAAATGTAGGACGTACAACAAATATCTGAATATATCGCAATTAGCATTTGCTCAGGTCCTGCGAATGAACATATATGCATACTTACATATATTTATATAAGCATTGTTCTCATTTCCAACACATCTAAATTAATGAAGGCTGTCATAGCTTCTTCACTCATCAGAAGCAACGCATACACCGAACCAGATTTTCTTTCATCACTCACCATGTCTTTCGTTTAAAATAATTGTTGAAATCAGTTTTGTTGCCCAAGTCTTCAACAGAACCTTTCGGAATAATTGGCATGCAAATCTATTTAAAATAATTTCCCCCTACGCTCTCCATTCTTACCTCATATTTCGGATTGCTACTTTCTTCGCTTTCAGTCGCAATCTGAATCAAAAGTGTGAGTGCAATACTTTTCAACGACCTGTCTGCCACCAGAACCAATAAAATTTGCTCTTATATAAAGAACTAGAACCTTTAATCTTTCCAACCTATTTCCCAAACATGAATATTCCACATGAAACCAAGATACTACCACATTAAGCCTCAACGATTCCGTTAACAGAGATCTTGGTTGTATCCTTCAGTAGTTTCATGAAAATTCATCTCTTTAATAACAAATTAACTCAAAGATAATATACGTAAAAAAACATTACTGCATCACAACCCCAAATAATGAGAGTCACTCAGACAGAGCCGTTACAATTTTCCAAACGCTTGATCTCACTGTAAATCTTTCTTGAGTCCCTACAATACCTAAAACTACATTCTAATGACTAGTCCTTTTCTCAAAATCACAAAATATTTCAACCCAAAACAGCTATCAATAATCGACAAGGTTCGATTTAGGGCCACAATTGACATTACTACTCATGGAATATTGCTATTATTCGATCAGAACGAAACTCTTAACGGCATCCAGGAAAAGGGATTTATTGGCACTCAATCACTAACAAACACGGCTCGACTTATTGGTTCACAAGCCCTGTGTCTTTTCAAACGCCAATATAACATCTTCGGTTTCTTAGAGCTGGCTGGTCCTTTGCTTCCACTAGTCATGAGGGCCAAACTACTTGTCTATCCACCTGCTTTTGCTTTGCGTGAGTGCACCAACCCGGCATCACACAACCCAACTACCTCTATACTCTGTCCTTTCTCTCAAGAAGGTAAGCCACCAGAAACGGTTTAAACTGAAAATAAAAGGCATCGAAGTCTCCCTCTTGCAAGCCTGTGTATAACATGGCTTTGCGTTTTGCTATGTTTGTACTTTTATATACACATCATGTATTCAATCAGCTCTATAACAGAGATTCGTGAATGCATTTTTTGGTGTTACTCACAAGCACAATTTCCAGCTATTGTAAATAAATATGCTTAATAAAGTATAACTGTCGCCAAATTATTATATCTGTGGCAATTTATCTTGTGATACGCCATTGTATTCGTTATTAAAATTTTAAGAGGTTCGATTATCGAATACCAAATAATCATTTCTCTGCCAGTTTGTCTTGTTGTTAGCAAGCCTAACTCTAGCTTACATGGATATAAGCAGTTTAATTAAAACATTACTGGTTTTACATTCTACATTCTGAAGACTGTGCTTGCTAATTCACAGATTTGAAATCTATTCAATATAAATGGTGTTTCGATTTTTTCTTAAAAACCATTTGCATCCTTCTGCTAAGCAAAAGTGCCAGCTTTGTGTTGAAAGCATTTCCAAATGCTGTATTAAGGTATTTTGATATTATTTGCTTTATTAGCTTTGTAATAGATACACCAAAAAAATGGAAAGAGTATTATACATTATTCCATACACAAAACCATTTTGCAAGAGAAATAGATTTCCTTAACAGAATGTATTTAGAAATCCTTTCGTCTTTAAAGAATTTCTATTATTATGACTAGCATTAACATTGCAATTTTCATTTCCATTATTCTCAGCAATAGCATTGCCATAGTTTTCAGTATTAGTGCAAGTCGAATTATAATTAATGTTATCATTTCCGTAAAGCCGCTCCTCTTAAATTTGTTGATTATATTTTTGCCGTTAAATGAAGGAATTAGAAGCAGGATTAAATATTCCATATATTTCCTTTATAACGGATGATATTTCCCTACTTGTTTCTGTATTTATTAGGAGAATTTAATTAAGCGTCGTTTTGTTTGAATGAGGATGATTTTCTTAAAAGCGTTAGTCACCTTCCTCTTCGTAGAGTTATGATATGTGTTTTGGTGTTGAGAAGAATTTCTGTCTCAGCATTTAATAATCGTAATATTCAAATCAACACCGACAACGCCATAATATGAAAATTGAACAGAATAAGGAGCTAAGGATCCGATTTGCACGAGGATAGCGATTGTTCGAAAAATGGTAGGATGAAGAAAAACGAGAAAGATAACAGAAGTCAGAAAAGTGACAAAAAAAGGAATTCTTGAAACTAAATTGTGCAGGCTTATCATATGACCTAGTATGTGATAAGCCCAAGGTTAAACAATACTGTTGCTACAGGTGGTATTAAAAGAAGGAAAGAGAAAGATTTGCATTCATTATGCTAATCAGTATATACATATAAATGCGAAGAGAATCGCAAAATAAAAAATGAAAGAGATTTGTATATGAGTCAAAAACGAGACAAATACAGTTGCACGGTTTATATGCATAGCAAAGAAGTATTAAACGAATCTATACAAAATGGTTATCTTTATTTCCAGATCTTATGACTGCATAATTTCTTTATTTCCTTCTAATACAGATTGTAAAATATATCTTCTCTTCATCTACTCGAAGTTCATAATAAAATTTGCAAAACATTTAGTTTGGTAAACTGCTGTATGACACAACTGAAGGGAGAAAAGATAGACAAAAGAGAAAAACAATGATGTGGTTTTTATATTATTTTTCTTTTAAAATCAATATAGTTTGGCTGTCAGTCCGATATAATATTTGTATAATTGATTTACTTTATGTTCTCAATAACACTGAAATTGGAAAACTATTTTTTTGAAATCCTCGTCGTCCTGAAGTATATTTTCATTCCCCCTTCTTCTCCCCTTGATCATCGGAAGAAATATGCACCAGTCTATTTCAAAAAACAATTACAATACTTTTGAAGTAAAACATCACACGGCACTGACAGCCAGATTATATATTTTACTATATTATTGATGTTTAGTTTCAGAAATGCTACACTAAAATCAAGGGTTCTACGCCGTTTAAAACAAATTGTTACTGAAAAATACCTAGTTTTTATAACTTTATCACCATATAAATCCATGTTTGAATATTAAATGATTTATAATATCTATTGTTATCAAGCCAGTATTTTGTTTATTTCTACATTATTTTAATTTGATGACATATCCCCCAATAAGTGTAACATTGATTTTATTTACCTGTTTTGTTGTTATTTCGCAGGATTCAAACAACCCCACATATCAGAGGATGTGGGCCTTCATGTCATCAAACCCTAGTGTGTTTGTCAAATTAGTAAAGGACGGAGTGCACAAGGTGCGGAACTCCAAGGGAAAGTATGCCTTTCTTCTAGAGTCATCAAGTAATATTTACATTAATAATCGCAAACCGTGCGATACCATGATGGTCGGTGGAACACTTGACTCAAAAGGTTTCGGTATAGCAACACCTAAAGGTTCTCCCATCAGGTAAGTACAAATAAATCTAACATTGATTATTGTCATACCGTAACTCGAATTTAATATTTGATTAGCTGTGAAGCAGAAATGTCTGCTCAATATTGCGTACAATATTGAGCTGACATTGTTATTTTGTCAATTTTTCACGAAGACAACCACACAGGAAGATTGTAAGGGCATGTGAATTCCTCTATATTCTTGTGGGAAGAATATAGAAGTGTGTGAATTCCTTCGCGCTCAAGAAGAGAGTCTGCCACTGAGGCAGCACAAAATAAAGTTTTAGATAGATTTTCGCTCTGTATTCTACTTTGTCTACCATGAAAGTATTTCAGATAGAGAGTGTATATTCTAATTGTATCATTGAAGATTTCAAAGTATAGGATACATGAATTCGGTATAATGTTAACATGTTCTTTGAAAATATTTGCTTGCCTTACTGCTAGTAATTAAATTGTTTTTCTGCTATTATAGTCTCTAATCCATTGAGTCTGGTTATGTGAAACTCAGTTAGGTATAAAAATCGGCTGGTCATTTAAAATGAAACGATTCGAAATTGGGGAAGTACAGCCTTTATGGTTTTGTTAATTTGTGTTCAATATTGTAGTATTTCGCATTGAATTGGTGGCTGCTCGAAATGCATAACTGCAGGTCTATCAATATTTTCCATATGTCATATCAGGTTTTAACTAATAACTTTCAGTATATACTGAATACTTATATTGGATAACAAAATACATTTTTACCTTATGAATTAATATAATGATGTGGAACAAAAGGGTTCTGATCTTAATTTTGTGTTGGCATTGATATAAGAAATGTTTAAGAATCGCTCACATAAAGTGAAATCGCTACCCTTCTCAGAGTAATCCCTTATTTAGTGCTCAACACTTAGGGGTGGGCCTTCTATCCAAGTACAAAGACCAGGCTTACTCTGGAACAAAGCCAGTACTTTGTTCTTCTTCAAATGGAACAAATACATCAAAATGTCCCGGACCCTTCTGACTATCCACATACACACATTCTTTTATTTGTTTCAGTCATTCTGACTGAAGCCACGCTGGAGCACTGCCCTTTGTAAGCCTAGTACTTATTCTATCGGTCACTTTTGCCGAACAGCTAGGTTACTGGGACGCAAGCGCACCAGCATCGGTTACCAAGCAATGTTGTGGAGGACACACACACATATATATAGCTTGCTTCCCAGCTATATGGTTCCCGGTTCAGTCCCACTGCGTGGCTCCTTGCGCATGTGTCTTCTACTATATTTTCGGGCCGACCAAATCTTTGTGAGTGGATTTGGTTGACGGAAACTGAATGAAGCCTGTCGTATATATATATATATATATATATATATATATATATACACGACGGGCTTCATTAATGAAGACACATGCGCAACGAGCCACGCAGTGGGATTGAACCCGGAACCATATAGTTGGTAAGCAAGCTATATATATATATATATATATATATATATGTGTGTGTGTGTATGTGCCCTCCACAAAATTGCTTGGTAACCGATGCTGGTGCGCTTGCGTCCCAGTAACCTAGCTGTTCGGCAAAAGTGTCCGATAGAATAAGCACTAAGTTTACAAAGGGCAGTGCTCCAGCGTGGCCTCAGTCAAAATGACTGAAATAAATAAAAGAATATATGCATGTGTATAGTCAGAAGGGTCCGGGACATTTTGATGTATTTGTGAGTGGATTTGGTTGACCGTCGTGTATATATATATATATATATATATACGACGGGCTTCATTCAGGTTCCGTCAACCAAATCCACTCACAAATGCACAAGGTGCCACGTAGTGGGACTGAACCCGGAACCATATAGTTGGTAAGCAAGCTACTTACCACACAGCCACAGCTGCGCCTATATATATATATATATAAAATGTTCAATATACATAACAACGTAACTTTCTTTATATTACAATACATCAATTTACTAGTAAAAGTATTTAAGAAATTTTCGTTTTGTGGGGGAAATAATTTTATATAAAAAATAATTTTAGCGTAAAACACGCAGAACCATTTTAAAGTTTTTTTCTTTTATTTTAATAAAAACAGAATAGCTTTTATAATACACCAGCAAATGCGGTAACTGTTTTTGAAATAAAATTGTTACTTTGGTGTCAACGATTGTCTTCAGGAACGCCAAAAATAAAATAAAAACAGTTGTATGAAGGTGTATTGCAAATTTTTAGTTCAATTTTTTTTTTGCTTTCTTTCTTCACTAAAATACATTTTATTGACCCAAATATATTTGTTCTTTTTCGTAATATAGTGATAAAATTGTGATTGTCACACACCGTCTGCAAATATATTATTCACTCAGGATATTAAATACTTCGAAAACTAACTGAATGATAGTACAAATATTAGTATTACAGAATTTAATTGCCAGATATTTGTGAAAAGCTACAGCAAGCTAACAAGCACGATGTGTGTGTATGTGTGTATAATAGATGACATTTGCATAAAGTACTAAACACTTATAATCTGTCTATCTCTTTTTCTAACAACCACACACAATATATATATATATATATACCATGTTTATGTGTGATTGAGAAAGAGATATAATGATTACATACCTATAGTATTGTGTGTGCAAATGTGATTTAGTATTTTTGCACTTTGAGCAGACAATTATCTACGAAGTGCTGTGAAGTTGTAATTTTGTAAGAAATTTTGCTTCTTATGCATTCATATTTTGTTGTTTATTTGTAAGTTAGACTATGCAAATGGTGTTCACATTTATTGTATATTACGTTTTTACGAAGACGAAATATAGAAAATGTGGAAAAATTATATACAAAATAAAATATTTTAAATATATGTAGGAAATGAGTAAAACATTTCTTTTTCTGTAGTCAATTATAGTAACATAAGGGAAATAAAAGTTTGACAATGTGATCAGGAAATTCTAGTGAAACATTGCTACAGTGATATTACAAATAACCTGTTACACACAATACCTACGCATCTGTATAAGATGCTTCACTCTCTCACAAATTGCATATACATGCATACATATGTGGATGGGTGTGATTGTATGTGTTGAGAAATAAAACATCCTTCCGAATTGCTAAAATTCTTTTAGCATTGTTTTATTCTTATGTTAAGAACTTTGTTGCTTTTCTTCCATTTGTTCTGGGCTTTTTTTATTATTGATTTCGTTACACACAAAACACAAATATTCATGTGTAATATTTTTTTCTACGTACTACAAATTATTTAACATGACTTTTTTTTTTTTACTTTAGTATTAAGATTATGGAAGAAAGGCTCTGAATTCACCAAAGAACTTTTTGCCATAAAACTTATAAATACTATTTTTGATCATTTACATATAAAAGAAAATACTGTCTTCATATGTAAAACAGAAAACATTAAAATATCGCAGCACAGATGAATTTTATATTGGAAAGCTGTAAGAAAATATATTTCGCAGTATTGAAGCATCCTACATATTATTGAAGAACGAATGTATAATAGTAATTATATTTATTGCAAAAGCAAATGTTATTTGTTATTCAGGGCAGTGTTTGTTCAAACTGTAATCGAATATTTCAAAGGGTTGAATTTGTAAAGCTGGTATCTGTTGAATATTTAGTTTGTTTTATTAAATTATTTTAGAAACTAATTTCGGTTATATATATTAAAGGTTGTATATATATTATGTAATATATTTTGAGAATACTAAGTAGCTTGCAGCATGAATCTATTTTACGTACATCAAAGAACGAAACGTAAACTCGGTAAAATTAGTTAGATAAAATTCTTTGTGTGCTGTAAAAGCACTTAGCGGTGACATTATTGTCCATATCATGTGACGGAATCTCGAATGCCTTTAGAAAAAATCTGAGAATATACGTGCATTTTTTTTATTTGTAATACACAGCACTCGTATATAAGATTTTATTATCTATGAATAAGAAATAAAACTGAATAGAAAATATAAAATCAGTATGGAATTATGATTTAATCATTGATTCAATTGTTTGCTGAAACACAAAAATATTGCCGAAAAGCAGCACGATCATCTTTTAAGATTCGCATAACAAGCAAGATGGCATAATACTAAACCATCTATAACTCCTAAGTTAGCAGTTTCTACACAAAACGACAATATTGTAAGGTGGAACTGAAGCTATTGACGATGGTTGAAATATTGTAGAAATAAGTTGAAATATTAAAATATTGCGACACACAATAGTTCAGAATGTCGCGTCAAATATAACCTCAGATATCAACAAAATAATTTTCCTCTCGTGAATGAATTCAATATTTCTTAATTAAATAAATAGTAATTACTGGAGCTATAAACATATGATAAATATTTGAATACAATGAATATAACCCTGCAGGTAAGAAGGTCAAATCTATTCTGCGTAGCAAAATCTGTAGACACAAGCAGTGTAGGTATCTGTATGCAATTGAGCGTGCATGACAGTGAGAAGATATTAGTTTATATGTACATACATAGTTATGTGTACATATTAGGATATATAAAAGGGCTTATGCACATCTGTGGGTATATGCAGATATATATAAAACTGCCGGTTTGCCCAACCGACACCCCACCACAACTATAGGGGCCTTAAGGAGGAAAACTTCCCTGAGGAAAGACAACATGTCGCCAAGGAAAAAATTCACAAAAGAAATGAACTCTTCAGATGTTATGCGCAACGCAGCAGCTAAACAAGAGTCTTTTTGTACATGGCGCAGAAGATTGTACAGCAGCTGATCTGGCTACACCAAGCACAAACTAGGAACCTTGCCAACCACTGCGCAAGACCAGCACATTCAACTGACATGGGATAGCCTCCCCTAATGCCTGCACAGTCGTCACCCCAATACTTTTACTAAATATTGGGGGCCTGTTGCATCATAATAAAAGCAAAATTTCTTTCCTGAGAGATCTTACTGCATGCAATCAAGCCCTATGCATAGCACTCGTGGAAACTCACCTCATCCCCGATATAGAGGATGCAGAAGTACACGTACCAAACTATGCCATACTGCGAACAGACAGAAGGGAAAGGAGCCATTGTAGATTTGCTGTATACATCCGTGACGACGGAAGTTTGAAGATTGCCTCAAAAGAATTAAAGAAGTCCTCATGCGACAGGAACACCATTGAGCAATGTTCTTATGGGAGATTCCAAAGTCATAGAACGGATAGTCAGAGGGAAACTAATCGCATTCTTTGAAGAAAATAACTTATTGAGTGACACACAGCATGGCTTTCGGCAAGGTTAGAGCTGTGTGTTGAGGCAGTTACTCGACTACTCAAATGTGGACGTAATATACATTGATTTTGCAAAAGTTTTTGACAAAGTGGATCATGTTATGATACGTCACAAACTGCGTGATCTCGACATAACAGAAAAATATAGAGAGTGGTTACATGACTTTCTGAAAGATAGAAGTTAGACAAAAGTAGCTAAACAGAAATAGTGAGCGGTGTTCCAGTGGGCACTGTTTTGAGACCACTGTTATGCCTTCAAGTCCCCGGATGGCTACCCATGCAAGCCACGCAGACGATACGAAAGTCTCAGAGAAAATTCAGAACTCTAGCGATATTTCCCATCTGGAGCCGGAGTTGGACTCAATTTACAGATGGGCTGAGGATAATAATAAATGCCAAGCCCTGCGCTACCAGCGTCCAAAACTGAATATGAAACTTACAGGTTACACTGGTCCACAGAGAATTTCAATCCCAGAGCCTAAATCAATGAGGGACCTGTGTATCGGTATGAGTGATGATACCTCATTCTAAGTGCACATTACCAGAATGGCGTCAAAGTGCAGACGACTGGCTGGCTGGATCCTAAGAACATTCAGAACCAGAGATAAAGAAACCATGATGGTACACTGAAGGACATTCGTCCTCAGCCACCTGGATTACTGCTCACAGCTATGGTCACGCAACAGTGTGAAATTAACAGCGGACCTTGAAGCAATCCAGCGAAGCTTCGGCAAAAAGATCGTCTCAACAGCTCAGCTACTGGGAAAGGCTGAAACAGCTAAGACTCTACTCCCTGGAGAGATGTTGGGAGAGGTATACCGTAATATACATCTGGAAGATCCTGGAAGGAATTCTGACAAATTTTGGCATTGAAAGCTACACCAATTCCAGAACGGGACGACACTGCATAGTACAAAAGATCCCAGCGACGACTTCGCGTTTCAGGACCAGTTACTGCAATAGCCTGGGCTTCAGGGACCCACAGCTTTTTAATATTCTCCCAAAGAGTCTGAGGAACCTGCACAAAGTAGATGTAGGTGTTTTGGTATCAAAGCTGGACCGTTTTCTCTCGAGAGTCCCAGATGAACCTACCTCACCAAAAGAGGTGCAAATGAGTGTAGCTACATCAAACTCCATTCTTCACAAAGTGCTACATAATGGACGAGTCTCTCAGTAATAAAAGTGTCGCAAAACAGCGGTGAATAAGCATAGCCGCAGCTCTGAGGTGAGACTACAGAAAAAAAATAAATAAATATAAATGTATGTATATATATATATATATATATATATATATATTAGCACACACACACACACACACACATATATATATATATTTAAATATATGCATAATTATATCTATAAATATGTATGTATATATATATCTATACGTACATTTATGTATGTGTATATATTTATAGATACATTTATGTATATATATATATATATATATATATATATATATATATATTTATAGATACATTTATGTATATATATATATATATATTTATAGATACATTTATGTATATATATATATATATATATATATATATAATTATAGATACATTTATTATATATATATATATATATATATATATTTATAGATACATTTATGTGTATATATATATATATATATATATATATTATAGATACATTTATGATATATATATATATATATATATATATATATATATTTATAGATACATTTATTATATATATATATATTATATATATAGATACATTTATGATATATATATATATTTATATATTTATAGATACATTTATGTATATATATATTATACATACACTTATACATACATTTATATATATATATATATATATATACATAAATGTATGCATAAATATATATATATATACATAAATGTATCTATATATATATATATAACTTAGAATAACTTAGAAAGGTTTTGGCCAGTATTGGCCCAGGCCATGTCTAACTTAATAGCACCACCTGGCGAAGTCTATTATATATATATACATAAATGTATGTATATATATATATATATATATACATAAATGTATGTATAAATATATATATATATATAAATGTGTGTATAAATATATATATATATATAATAAATGTATGTATAAATATATATATATATAAATGTATGTATAAATATATATATATATATATATATATAATATATACATAAATGTATGTATATATATATACATAAATGTATGTATAAATATATATATATATATATATAAATGTGTGTATAAATATATATATATTATACATACATTTATATATATATACATACATAAATGTATGCATAAATATATATATATATACATTTATATATTTATATAAATGCATGTGTATATATATATAGATATATATATATAACCGGATATATATAATGGTTTTCCGAATAGCCTCCGTTGGAATATTACACATATGTTGTAATTTTTAACTTGAACCTTTAAGAGAAGTCAATGGTAAATACGCCTCGGACGTATTTATTGCAAAATAAATTACTATACGACACCTGAATGACACCCATATGTATGTGTAAGTGTGTCTATTTGTGTGTGTGTCTGTGTATGTGCGTATGTTCGCGTGCGCGTGCCTTTGTTGCTATATACATTGTTCTTAATATGAAGTGGTATATTTAATTAAGCATATATGTTTTTCAACTTTTGTTTATATAATTTTGCCAGCTTATCCACACAAACCAGAAGCTATGAGGTGGGGAAATGTCTGATTATACTACATAAATCGATCAATTTCGGAGATTGACATGTGAAGAAGAACACAATGTAGTTTTATCATTAACAATGTAGCTATTATTGTTGATGTTTCGGTTTTTATATTTAATGCTTTGTTGTTTTCTTAATTTATTGTTTATGTGGTGTTTGCTCTCCTTCAGATGTTCCGCAAGTGATAACACATAAACGGAAATTATAAGTCTAGTCATATCAAATATATGTCTGAATAAATAAAACAATTTAAGGTGAATTAAAGAGATATCAGGGAAGCATCATAAGCAACATGTACATCATCGATTTATCATATAAATGTTTATCTAACTCCAGTGCCGAATAGCATTGAATAACTGCATACATAATTCATGCAGTTTAATATCATACACATATAAACAGAAAAACAAGCATACAAATATATGTAAATGTATGTGCGTGCGTTGTATACGTGTTTATCACCTCGCTTGATATATAACAATTTGGCCCTCATTGAATGATTTCAGTAACGCTACAGGTTAAATTCTCTTTCTTGTAGGAAAGTTTACCGGCTTTTCTACTAGTCAAGAAAGCGGTGATGTGAGTGGTATCATGCAGTCATTTAGATTGCTTAACGTAATGCATTCAGTGAGAGATCAGGCACGAAGTAGGGAAGAAGGTAGAATCGAATTCAGCACTCGACTTGCCCTTCATATATCAAGTTCAGTGATACGAATGGCGACGCATAATATTTCAAAGAAAACGACAAATGCAAAAATATCTTATGTCTTTTAAACTAATCCAACATGATTTGAAAAATGAAAAAAATATATATATTTACAAAATAAAAACAGTAAAAATAACTTATTTCTTATGGTAAAAATATTAAAACTTTACAAGACTCCGTAATATAGTGTATGATAACAAATTCTTCAAAATAAGATAACGTGAATACAATGAAAAATTACTGCAAGCAAAGTATGATTAGGATCCATTATTTTATGAGAGATATGAGTATTTAATCAGACATATATTTATGCCATCGTTAGGAAATTATTCAGACAAAATAACGCCCTCCGACCCACAATTTCACATCTTACAAATTCCTACATCGACCTACAGATTATTTAAGTACCCGGCCATTATTGTGAATATACAAAAAACTGGAGCATCGTATTGATTCCTCAAAGGAAGACTTAGAAGTTCCGCAGAAAAGTGATAAAGTCTACAAAAGTTCTGCAAAAGACGTGGAGAGTCTCTTTATCAATGTTTCTCAAATGAATATTATAAGCAGAGCATTAAATGAGGTGTATACACACAATACAATAACAGCATATAATATGTCAAACATTTTTAGAAAGTTTCTGATGTCTTGCACAACGGAGGTTACATTCCACACCCCACAGTCTAAATACGCAATTACACGGAGTGGATGCTCGCTCTTCAGTCGAAGTAATATCTATGGCATTCCATATGACTCACGTTAAAAACCAAATTCTAAGTCAGCATATCTTCATACATACCAGGTCAGTTTATGTATTCGTCGAGACAGACACATGTGAACAAACAGACTTAGAATCTTTTTAAAAATTCTTTCCCTAAATTTACAACAAATTCATAGACTGGAACATATGAACAAAACCAGAGTACTTAATTCCTTAGCAGAACTAAATAAACAAAGCGAAAGACATATCCAAAGGATGATAGTGACGTCATCATACATATATGATGTCTCTAAGAAATTCCTCATGGTGAAAGTAAACATTTTCGGTACTATACATTTGTTTTACCACGTGAATATGACCACGGTAAAAGAGCTAAATGTAAATTTTAAAGTAAGTATTTACGTCGGGTAAATACATTTTATATCGTAAATTCTGAAAACTAAAAATATCTGTTTATTTTTGTATTTAGAGATTCAGTGACATTAGCAGTTCTTGAACTTAAAGAAGAAGGTTCTTTGCATAAGCTGTATCAGAAATGGTGGTATGAGAAAGGCCAATGCGGTTTCGATTCAGGAGGCGTAAGTATTAGATTATCTACTTACAAGGCAAATGACCATTTCTCATTATTAGTTCCCTTTTCTCGTTTGTGTGCAAATTAAAACATTAAGCATATCGATGGGATCAGAGGAGATACGTAGATACAAATGGAAACAGAAGGAACAACGGTTCTTATTCAAACTTCAGAATAGTGTTCATGGCGTGTTTAAATGAACGTTTACCCTTCTGCTCCTGTATTTCTTCTTACTTCAGTTAACCCATTTTCATCTTTCAGCTACATTCTCACCTTAATTCCACCCAACCCCACATCTGTCCGACAGCTTATTTTCTTTTAAGTTGTCTTTCATTCTGCATCTAGCATTCAGTTTCTCTCTTCCTCTACTCTCTATCTACGTATGAAGCATGTTGTGTGTTTCCCATCAGCTTCAGCCAATCTTTCTATCATCTCTTCCAAATAATCCTAGTCTTACCGACGCAGAGAATAATACCAGTGTGCTTGTATCTTGTTTTATCATAACTATACATATAAATATATTGCATATTTTTGTATTAAAATATACGCGTATACACACACACATATATTTGCAATTACGCATACTTACACATATGCACACACACACGTGTGTATGTATGTGTGTGTGTATATATATATATGTATATATATAATGAGCTGGTGATGTGTAGAGGAAATTCATTTAATGTTTTCGTTAATACATCGGGTAATTCCACAATTTAACAGACGTATCCAGCGGTACATTTATATTTATTAAATTGTTGACGTTAATTTTCAATCAAACATTATTTCCAATTGTCTAAAATATTAAAATTCTATGAATGAAAAAAAAGAGAGAGAGAGAAATAAATCACCGCTCTCGGCGTTGCCCATTTGGAATTTTGTGCAAGTAACATACATAACAACGTTCCTTTTTAATTTTACGTGCAACCTGACGTATCATTGCCTAAAAACAATTTTACGTCTTGATTTTGATATGAAAATATGACTAATGCTCATTATTCTTTCTCCTTGTGTGTTTATTGAAAACTCTATCGAAAGTCATAGAGTATAAAATAGGATTAGAACCAGACACCTGAAGAAAGCCATCAAGGAAATAGGCACTCCTTATGTAAGAGTTATCTGCGGACTCTACTCTCATGAGCCTCTCTCAAATAATGGTCGAATAGATTAGATGGACAATATAATTTAACATAAATATCCTTCATCAAGCGAATACGAACAGCACAGAATGAATAGCTAAGTTCTGTGTGTGCAAACATAGTAGATAGTATTAAATGAATTAATTTCATGTAATTTGAAGAATATAAAACGTTTCAGGTGTTAAACATATGTGTGTATATATACACCGCCGGAACTTCTTATTGACAAACAATAGCAGTGATTGTTTTCACCTCAATAGACGTCATTAATTGGTTGAAATTGCCAAAATACGAGAAATTTAACAACAAATAGCTTACAAACTACAGAATTTTCTCAAGAACGCCAAGAGGAAAAATGTTTTATGTGACACATTCTACCAGTATACGAAGTTTAAAAGAGTTTAGTTACAAAAAATTATTTTTAAAATTTGCCGGTGAAAGTGAAAAGATCCTCAAATCAAAAAATAGAAACAGTCATTTCCAGCCTTTAACAAAAAAAAAAACAACCTTTGTTTGCAATTTGATTTGCTGTTCTCACTAAGAGTGGGAGAGTGAAAGCTTGGAAGAAAATGTTTACGATTGAGCTATCAAGAGAAGTAGGTGGTCAGTTATATTTACAAGGCTACAAACTCGTTCTTACAGTAAACTAATTATACATCCCAATGTGAAACCTAGACTGTATATCATACTTTGGGTTCAACAGTCCCAACCAAAACTAGGTAAAGTGTAATGATCTTCACTTTCAGGTTCTGTGAAGGATTAGAGAGGAAAAATAGCTAAGTTTAAGAAAATGATTTGTATAAAAGGCTGAGGTGATTTTAGGATTATAGAAACAAGCAGATTAACCGAAAGACCGATAATCGTATAAATTATACAAACATCACAAAATCTAGTTCTGAGTAATCTAGTCAAAATATAGACAAAAGACTCGGGGATCGTCTAATTGATATATTGCTGGCTACATAGTGAAATAAATATATAACATTTTGTTAAATTAGATTATAGATAGAGTCACACTGGAAATTCAGAGGAGAAAGGAGGAAAAACACACAAATTTGCTAATACATGACACAAATGAAATATGTATGTTGGACGCATTTGTGACGGAATGATGAATGAGGCTGGATGAATAACTGAATCGCTACTCCAATCTTTGTAACTATTGTTTCTCGTATCATAACACATGAAAAGTTCACATACGATACTTCTTTATGGAAAGTTCACTGTATAGGCTCAATATGCAGCGTAAAATAATATAAAAGTTGTGATCACTGAAATATAGAAATGTGTGTGAAGATTAATCAAATGAGAACACAGACTGACAGTAGAACACAAACTGCGTTTGATATAGAAGAAACATTTTAATATTATCGTTATTATTTCTGTTGCTCCTACAATGAAATTATTATTATTATTATTATTATTATTATTATTATTATTATTATTATTTTCTTCAACATTATTAATAGCACTAATAATGCCACTGTTTGCATAAAATATTAGTATTTGTATTGATGCTTGGTAAGGTTCAAAGGCATGCGACCGTTAAAAGATTATTTCACGCTTGCGTAGATTTGTATAGCGAGGAATGATCAATGAGACCGTATATCTGCCGCAATAAGGTTAACAATGTCAGTCAATCTTCAAAACAATGGTCTGGTTCGAACAGAAATTTATCGTAGATGGAAAGAAATTTATAATACATGAATTTTATATCAGAAGGTAAATCCTACTGTCGAACACTGCAGCAAGAATAGGGTCGAATTCAAAAAAAAAACTGCACTATCATTCTATATATATATATATATATATATATATATATATATGGGCGTGGCAGTGTGGTAAGAAATTTACTTTCCAACCGCATGGCTCCGAGTTCAGTTTCACTGCGGGGAACTTTGGGCATCTTCTATAGCTCGGAACGACCAAAGCCTTGCGAATGGATTCGGTTGTCAGAAACTGAAAGTAACCTATCGAGTGTGTATGTGTGTGTTACCACCACTCGACAACCGGTGTTGATGTGTTTACATCCCCGTAACTTAGCGGTTCGGCAAAGATCCCGATAGAATAAGAACCAGACTTAAACAATAATAGGTGCTAGGATCGATCCGTTCAGTTAAAATTCATCAAGGCGATGCCCCAGCATGATTGCAGTTTAATGGCTGAAACACGTACAAGAATATAGGAATTTAACTTTTCCTAATTCTGAGTTTTAAACTTCTGTACTTCAGATAATGTTTGAAGGAAGAAAAAGGGTTACTGTTAATATTATTCGATATAAGTAAAAACAAGATCAATAAAGGGTTTTATTGTTTACATATGCAAAATAATACTTAAATAAAGCCCAATGTGATTAGTATAGCTGAGAGCTGGGAGATGAAAATATTCGCTAAAAAGACAAACCAGTTTATGTTATTATAAAATGAAAACATTATTATGGCTGTATATGTAAATATACTTTTACTATTTCATTTATATGAGAACCAAGATTATTGTATGCGATATATACTTTGTATTAGATAAGATCAGTCATTAAATTGAAGCGATAAAACAGCTCACTCAATTCATTGAGATTTGAATACACTAATCTAAAATCTCGTATATCTAAATTCAATTCTTTTTCCAATTCTGATGAATACTTTATAAATTATCTTTCATACAGGACTCGAAGAAACGCGAGTTGTCACTAAGCAACGTAGCTGGTGTGTTCTATATTTTGATATGTGGACTAGCACTAGCTATAGCCCTTGGAATTCTGGAGTTTGTCTGTAAATTAAAATGCCACGGAAATAAAGTAAGTTTTGTTTATTTTTAATTTTCATTCTATGTATAACCAAATGGTTTATTCATTATAAACGAAAATAATTTATATGCTTTGTATTTTGTGTGAATAAATATTTTACGTATACGTTTATCAAAATCGAATTAGATATGTTGATAGAAAAATTCCAAAGCGCACCCTTCAAGCCGAGCCAATCTGCAAGAGATTTAGAGGTAAACCAAGAATGGGATGATGATGATGGTGATGTTGAGGATGATGATTAATTCTGACAAGACCCCTATTCTCCTTCGACTTTCTAGGAATGGTGGATGGATGGATGGTTATATACATACGGATAATCATACGTAATTACATGCTCTCAGATACTGACACACTTCTCTATTTCTTTTTTATTTAATTTAAACGATTCATAGGCCTACTAAGGAATTTGCAGGAGATGCATAGTTCATTGGAAACCCTCATTTTTATATTTCTCTCTACTTTGAGTAAATCCTTGAGTCACTGTATACCTACTTTGCTTACACATGTATTGGGTTGTCCGGAAAGTTCGTGTCGATTTTTAAAGGAAAGAAAAAGGTCAATAAATACTTGCTATTACATTTTTAATCGACCAAATATGAACCATTTTGTTGCACAATGCGTCTCCATCTTTCCTTTAACTTAAAAATACCCTGTTCCCAGAATTGAGGGGGTTTCATAGCAAACATTTCATCAAGGTATGTATTTACGCCATCCAAGGAAGACTATTTTGCAGAGACCTGAATAAGTGGAAATCCGAAGGAGCAATATCTGGTGAATATGGAGTGTGAGTAATACATCCCAGCCAAGCTGCAGCAATTTTTGTCTGGTTCCCAAAGCATTAAGCGCCGAAAATGAACTTTCTTATCTTCCATTTTAAAGGGTTACAGAATTAACACAGGTTATAGGAACATAAATCTTCTTCCACGAAATGATAGCTTAAACTGTGCTCTAAAAGGAGATGTAGTCAAATCCTATTTTATGGACTCAAACATGTTCTTAAATAAGTCGAAAGATAAGCTACTATAAATCGGTATGAACTTTCCGGACAACCGAATATATAAGTACATCTGTGAGGTTGTGTACACGCTTGTATGTGGGTTATGAATAAGTACACATATCAATTTCAATCTAAAAATAAATAGACTACTCAACACACGTTGTATTTAATTTCACTAAATTGTTTTTTTCTCACGATACGATTTCATTTCTTTCCTCTAACTTTGGGTCTACTTTGCTATTTCCCACAAGCTTTCGTCAGCGAATGTTTAATGCACTTGCAGAACTGATCGGATAATTTTAAAATAAATTTCTCAACATGAGAGCATTTATTTCTATTAACCCTGAAACATCAGACATCATTCCCTATTGTTTCATTAGAAAACAACGGTCATAATCAACTGATAATTTAAAAAAAAGTTTACATCGTTACAGGCATCATAAGAGGAAAGTGAATTTTTATGGTACTTTTCGATAATGAGCCAGTAAATTTTATTCTGCAAGAGACCAATAATTATTATAACTCGGTTGTTATTTCAAGTGAAAATAAATATAAAAAGTACACTTAAGAAAAATTATCCTTAGCATATATGGAAGTGTGGTTTTTACCTTAAAACGATTTCTGTAAGAGACAACCATGTGTTATTGTTCAGTTTATGTTTTACATTTATAATATTCTGCATGAAACTCTAAATGTATAGTCATAGCATCTCATGATTACGTATAATTCGACGCTGGTTGAATAATCCTAAAATAAAAGGGAATTTCCAAGATGGATACAAAAGCTGATAAACCTTTATGCTAGGTCTTGTGCTGATATTACATGTTATCTCATAAGCTGATAGGATTTTACTGAGTCAGGTTGTATTAATATGTAAGACAATATTGAAGTTGATGAAAGAGTCAATAGTGGATGTATATTAGTTCTATTGAGCTATATACAATACATACACACACTGTATGTGTATATATATAAAGTATGCAATATATACCTAAGCATATACATTATATTTATGCAATATCTACGTAAGCATATATATATATATATATATATATATATATATATAATATATATATATATATATATATCCATATGCATCTATAATTTAATATACCAATACTTTATATATATGCGTGTGCACGGAGAATAAGCCTTGTCATTTCATACATTTCATTATAGGATGCCGTATATATATGTATATATATATATATATATATATATATATATATATATATATAGACATTAATATCGGGTACAATGTGCATGTGACCATCAATATCAGTATAGAATTCTGAATCTAATACTTTCGTTATGCACTTTTCATACCAATTTTTAAATAGCTTTCGTTTATCTTTCAGGGTGAATATATTCCTGGCCGAAAGTCAGGCGATGGAATTTCTGGTGACAAAGATGGACCTGGCCATCTATGCCCCGATTATATGCCTGAAAAAGCTGTTTCTACGGTACAGTATATACATATACATAATATGCATATATATACATATGTATGTGCGTGTGCGTTTTGTCATTGTTCACTGTATACATTTATACCCTTTTATTTTGTTCATATTATAGATAAGTGGGAAGTACTACATGTTTTCGAAAAGGAAAAATTATGATTTTTAGCAGGAGTTATAGTTAATTTAAACCCCAGTGTGTGTGTGTGTGTGTGTGTGTGTGTGTGTGTGTGTGTGTGTGTGTGTGTGTGTGTGTGTGTGTGTGTGTGTGTGTGTTGTGTGTGAGTGTGTGTGTGTGTGTTGTTCTTATGTTGAAGTCATCTCTATTTCAAAGCAAAACTTAATCGTCTCTGTATCTTTGATAAAACAAACTGATTTATAAGATCTCGCACATGAAACGCGTTTTCAGTTGGCACCGGATTCGATCTCGTTCTTTTTAGGTATTGGTTAATAAAATTGAATTTTGACAGCTTAGTATTTACTGCTTTAAGTTTTATCCTTGACGAAGTTCACGTTAAAACTTGCGTGGGAGTGGCTGTGTGGTAGGTAGGTTGCTTACCAACCACACGGTTGCGGGTTCAGTCCTACTGAGTGGCACCTTGGGCAAGTGTCTTCTACTATAGCCTCGGGCTGACCAAAGCCTTGTGAGTGGATTTGGTGGAAGGAAACTGAAAGAATCCCGTCGTATATATATATATATATATATATATATATAATATATATATATATGTATGTATATGTTTGTGTGTCAGTGTTTGTCCCCCCAACATCGCTTGACAACCGATGCTGGCGTGTTTACGTCCCCGTAACTTAGCGGTTCGGCAAAATACCCTGATAGAATTATTACTAGGCTTAACAAAGAATAGTCCTGGAGTTGTCGATTTACCGACTAAATGCGGTGCTCTAGCATGGCCGCAGTCAATTAACTGAAATAAGTAAAAGAGTAAAGAGAGTACAGAGCTTACTTTTTAATTGATGAGTGTAACTTCATAACTTCATGATTAGATGAATAATGTATGGACATCTATGTTGATGCGTTCATGATGATAAAATCTACTTTTGTATTATGTTTTATGGTGATTCTGAAAGGCTTACAGATGTAATTGGGTGATTTTATATATATATTTACATTGTAGATATGTAGTTAAATAATGATGCCGCGTGGCATGGTGACTCGATTATTTGACTCACGATTGTAAGATCGTATGTTCGATAGCAGGTGACGCGTTTTGTTCTTGAGCAGGACACTCAGCTGGCAAAATATCTGCTAGTAGATCATATGTTCTTATAGAATTGTCATTCAATGAAGATAATTTGTAAATAGGTATTTGATTTTATTCCTTAATATCTACAGCACATACACAAAAATGAAACACGGTAGATGAATATTATATGCTATTTAACTCATTCGAATAAAAGTACTCCAATTATAATTTTACCAAAAATATTTATCTAACTGAAATAAATAAAGAACAAAAAAGGAAACAATAAAATTAATGCAAACAGACATATTCTTGAATAAGAAATGACTTAAACTCAGCTGTATATGTATTAGGCAAGGAATAAGATCAACATGATATACCAGCCATGCGTAATTGCGTCAGAAAACAGAACCTAATTGCCTGTGATGTGCGTAAATTCTGAAGAGAGGAGTTTATACAGATATAAATTTGATTTTAGGATTTTACACTCCAGCATACACATACACGCATATATATATATATATATATATTATATATATATATATATATATTATATATATTATGTGTGTGTGTGTGTCTGTGTGTGTTTGCTGGAGTGTAAAATCCTAAAATCAAATTTATATCTGTATATATATTATATATATATATATATATATATATATATGTATGTATATTTGTATGTATATTTGTATGTATATATGTATATATGTATATATATATATATATATATATAATATGTATATATATGTATTATATATATATATATATATATGTATGTATATATATGAATATATGTATATAATATATATATATATATATATATGTATGTATGTATATATATTATGTATGTGTATATATATATGTATGTGTATATATATAGATGTATATATATATATATATATGTATATATATGTATATATATATATGTGTATGTATATATATATATGTATGTGTATATATATGTATGTGTATATATATATGTATATATATATATATAATATGTATATATATGTATATATATATATGTGTATGTATATATATATGTGTATGTATATATATATATGTTGTATATATATATATATGTGTATATATATATATATGTATATATATGTATATATATGTATATATATGTATATATATGTATGTGTATATATATGTATATATATGTATATATATGTATGTGTATATATATATATATATGTATATATATGTATGTGCATATGTATATATATATATGTATGTGTATATGTATATATATGTATGTGTATATATATATATATATGTGTGGTGTGTGTGTGTGTTTTAATTGTTAAAGAGGACAACAAACGTCAAGGTAAGGCAAACATCTCATGTCATATACCAGAAACAGCTTTAAGACTTTGAATTTTTTTTCCAGTAATAATAATGTAAGTGACTTGAGATGTTTGTTGTCCTTTCTAACAATTATAAATCTGCTATATCAGAGATCTGCAATGGGTCCATAACTAATGTCTCGGGTTTAACTTGTAGTCCTAGTAATCCCTTACAGCACTTACAAAGCGTACATCATATATATATATATATATTATAATATATATATATATATAATATATATATATATATATATTTATAAATATATATTCATATATATATTACTCTTTATTAATGTATATGTATGAGAGAATTTGTGTAAAATATTCTGCACGTATCTCACTGACCGTTGTGGCCCTTAGAATTATAATCCAATACTTCAGCTCAATTGTGTTAACCAAGAATCGATACTTCATTTGGCACATGATCTATTATGTATATCTTTGCCATAGAACCCTTTTGTAAATAAATAGAGAAATAATTGTCTCTATCAAATTTAAATGGAATCGAATGTCATCGAAACCTTCTTGCACAAGACGTCAAATATAATCCTACTCACGCATATGAAATATATATATGTATGTACACGTGTGTGTATTTTATTACATTTCTGGTTTTTAAAATAATTAAACTTTTAAAATCTTTGTTTCCCATATAATTTTCAAATTAAATTTTCACTAATATATCTACTTTTCTTTCTTATATTTGTAGTTCACGTACACTGCTCCACAACTGATAGCGTTTGAGTCTTATGCTGACGGCAACTCCCATACGCAAGTATAACAGCAGCTAGGAGTGTTGTGCTGAGACACAACCGAAGGCTATGAGACATAAACGCGACAGTAGACAGGCCACTGTCCACCCCTCTGATGTGTGAATCCGACAAAAAATATAAACCAAAAACTAAACTGCCAATTGAACCATTGTTTCGGATATATACATATATATATATACATATTATATATATATAAATATATATATATAGGACCTCAACTACAGTCAGAACAACATCAAAGCACATTGGCTGTATAATTACCTCTCTCTATGTTTCTTGACTTCTTTATTTTCGTTAAAATCCTACTTCAAAACAGAACAAAGTTATTTAAACATATGATAAAGAAGAACAACATCAGTTGAAAAGGAAACAAAAATATAGTTACAACTAATATATTGCATCAAAGTGAACGAGTATTTTTTTTCTCACGCACGAAAACCCCTTTTTATGCTCGGTTTATATTTACACTATAATTTTCGTTTCGATTTTTCGTTCTGTTTTTTCCATATTACGTTTCGGTTGTTCTGCAGTCACAATTTATATCAAAATTTATCTGTTTACGTTATGGAAAATGAATGAGAGGACACAATACGTGCCACTCGACTGGCACCACTTAACCTTCATCAAAGACAATCGAACGTCATCATTCATGAAGAGTAATTGTTATGGCAGACGAGATGTGAAAGTTTGGGTTGATGGAGCACGCATATACTTCATTTGACAAATCTAATTGTATAATAGTAGTACTTTGATCTCTCTCTCTCTCTTTTTCTCGCACAGTTGGTATGTGTATATATATAAATATATATACCGCGCACATATACATAATTTGTGAGTCACACATTTCTAATTGCAGTTGTATCATGATACAGGTATCTAATGTAACGTCTACATAGGTAGATGGGTGGATATAAATATACACAGAAGCGAAACTAATGTGTAAAAACACACAATATATTTAATTTACTAGAAATCATTTGCTCATGAACGAACTATATTAGAATGAGGAACCGAATATTTGTCAAATATTTAAATCTGAATGTTGAATCCTCACAAATCTAAAAAGTTCTTCGTCGATAAAACTTGGTTGTTTACATATAAATAAACTAAAGTTACTCTTTCTGTATCATAACACCGAAATTCTTTCTTTGATAGTAAACAATATTATATAATAGCGAAAATTACGTGCGTAACTGTGAAAGATATATCGAACTGAATGCGCTGAAAACTATTTAGTACAAGGCGAATCATATTATGGATATTTGTTGATAGAAGACTAGCCATTATTAGCGTTACAGTTGATATCAAGAAAATAGTTTCCATTAATGGAATGCTTGCTTTAATGTTTCTTGAGAATAGTTCATTTAATATCAGATTCATGTTTGTCCATATACCAGGCAAATTAAAGCCTTTATATTTGTAAACGTAAAAATCTTCATGTGAAATTGTAATTCAGTGTAATTGCTTAAGTAAAATAACTCATTGGTCTAATGTTTTGTACATTTTTAAACCATGCTAAGATGAAACATTTTGGTCGACGAAAGCCAACTTTGATCTTTCTTTATAATAAATATGTATCTTTGTCAAAAAGTAATCAGATACAAATGGCGATGATAAAATAAAATACAAAAAAATTCCCTTAGATACTGAAATTATATTTCAATCATCATTTGATGTGGGAAAGGACATGCGATTCTATTCAATTAACTAATCATTCCTCGAGCCTTGTGATCTTGCCACGATCAGGAACATACTCATTTATTACCATGTACATTAAGAAAAGAGTCATACAGACATACGCACACGCATACATTATATATATATGTCCATATATATATACATATATGTATATATATCCATATATATGTATATATATCCATATATATGTATACATATATATCCATATATATGTATACATATATATGTATATATATATATATATATCCATATATATGTGTATATATATATGTATATATATATATATCCATATATATGTGTATATATATATATATATGTATATATATCCATTTATAGATATATCCATATATATATTGTGTATGTGTATTGTCATTATACATATTATTACGTATTCATAAATATATCAATAAGTATACTATATATACACACACATTCATATATGCGTGAATATTCATGTATATGTATATATATATATATTAATGTTATATTATATATGAGCAGTGTTCATGCTCTGCATATACTACTGCTAAATTAACCATATATACAAGGTGTACAACTCTGATTAATTCTGACTATATACTGCTGTCTTATTCAGAGGAATAAATATATTGTTTATAAACTTCGGTTTACTTTTATCGTTTAAGTTTCTCTTAAATCATTATCAACAACAGGGCGGCTTTGTGATAATCATTGTGAATTATTAGTTTCATTTGGTTTATTAAATATATCCAATTAACAAGAAAGTTTCGTTGCACTCAACGTCTTCAGTGTTGTTGCTCATGAAATTCATGGCTCTTTCAGCGTTTGCCATTGCAACGTCTCATTCTCAAATTGTTATTTATTATTTCGTCTTTCCATCTATTATTGTTGGCCACATTGATAATCTACGTCAAGATTCTAGAGGCTAATAAGTGCAAAATCATCTCACAAATTACAAAATTGTAACATACTGAAATTAATGAAACTTAAAAATGCTACATATAAATCATAGAAATTTTCATTAATTATCATAAATTTTATGACAACCGTTATGAAATATGTACTAATGTTAACTGTTTCATAAGCAGTTTTTAAACTACATCACGTTGATTGGAAATTTTAAGGTAATCTTTTCAGGGAAATCAGAATATTCCCAAATTACAGGTGCAGTTTTCTCAAATATTTATCATAAACTACAAGCAAAATTCTCAACGATTGAATTCAACCAAACGCCTATTTAGCTAAATCATCAATAATACTATTAATTAATTGACGTATATATATATATATCATATGGTATATGTACGTATGTATATATAACAGTAATGTATGCATATGTATGTATGCACGTATATATACATATATATATATATAAATTTTGGAATCATTCTTAAAACCGGTATTCAATGGTTCGGTATTCAAATAATTCCATAATTCGCAAACTGTCATATGTTTGCCGCGAATTTGCCAAAAAGCAAAAAAATGTATTCGAAGTTTCCTTTATATCTGTATTTGTACTTATGTTTTAAAATACCATTATCGAAAGAAATTCATTAAAACAATCATTACATTAGTCTTTGATTTCTACGAAAATAAAGTGTGAGCAGTTGTTTTTAATATGCTATGAAAAGTATTTGATCGTAAATTATTACGTTGGAATAACAAGCATACATTTATAAAATCACAGTTATAAATAAAACCCATCGAAATGTTATACAATAAGTAATCATCTCCTTAGGGGTCGGTTGAGTATACAAACTGTTTCTTCATTTGCTGTTGCGTTCTCTCTTTATAGTCTACAGCTAGGTTTTGTAACGGAAGGAAGAACTTCAAATGGACAAAGGCAAGCATTTGCCAGTAATATATTTCTTCTATCCAATGACTTTTTTTTAAGGAAGGAAATAAGATACGATTACATATTTCGAATCCAGCTTATATACCAACACTAAATCAAATGTACAAATATGCTATCTTTCAAGTGAATCGGATTAGTACAGTGAAATACGTTAATAATTACGCGGTGTAGAGACGAAATATTGTCACACGCCTGTTTTAATTCAGCATACACGTGCAATGTGGTTTAGTGTTTTGTAAAAATCGCTTCCTTTCTATTTATGTTTTAAGTTGTTGATGTTTCAAAACGCGTGTTTTTGACGGTCCTAAATTCAAGTGTTGAAAACATGCAATTCGTGGCATCATCAGGCATTTAACTATGATCAAGTGCATCTATAACGTCTGTATGGTTCTGCTTTTTATCTTATTATTTATGCGTATTTGCACTTTTTATTTCACATTAGATAACCAGTTTAATTTATCAAGAAAAATATTTTGTTTCGTTATTAGTTTAACAGCAATAAAATAATTTAGATAATTATTAGCTTGAATGAAATTTGAACTTTCTCATTAACATTAACACTGTCTCAATAATCTTAAAGTGATTATTTAACAATATTTGAGACGCTTTTGAAATTGAATTTTAAGTTAAAATTAAGGATTACACAACATGCGCGAATACTATGGCAGAAACTGCTTTCTGAACAGTATTTTATGGTATTAAATGTGTGTGTGTGTGTTTTATATATATATATATATATTATATATATATATATATATATATATATATATAGTTTGTGTGTGTGTGTGTGTACAGATGGAGATAGATTGATAAATGGATTGGTAGACCTATATAAACCTTTTGAAGTTTTCTCTTTCATCCAAAAATATCGTCGCTTCCTCTGTGACTATATACAGGGATTGAACGCCTCCAAACATTGAAACAGTTCTGCAATTCCCGTATCAATGAGGTTCTGATTTGAAATCGAATACTTTTTAACTCCTGCTAAGCATGCTTTACATATTGAAGTACTTTATAGAAGCCTTCACGATTCCTATGAAATCAACAGAGAAACAACTTTCTAAAATTATTATCTAAGTAAAATAATCTTTCCCAGTTACTTTCGTTCACATTTGTAAGGTTTCTTTCATTATAGGACATGTGATGAGGTTGTATCGTGTAATATATATTTATCTGTAGCTAGTTTATTTAATGGTTAAGTCGATGCGTAGAGAGATAGGTAGTATGTCTAAAACCTGACACCTTCCACAATCAAACAATATGTATGTAGACGGATGTATACGTATATGTCGACTACTGTAAATATTCAAGATATATCAATCTAGCAATATAAATTTCATTTTATAATCTCCTGCATAAATATGAATCTAAATTACTATAGTAAATTCAATTCGAAAATGTAGGATTCTATAGCAGAAATCACATTTTTTTTTATATCGGTTGGATCTTGATTTCATACATTTTGAATACAGAATATTTGCAGAGGTTCGCATACTTTTGTTGAGAAAGATATACTTTTGATACCATAATTGCGGAAAAGTGCAAAATGAGGTGTTTTAGTCATAAATCAAACAATATTAATATAATCTTCCTTGATATGATTACTTACTAGAAATAGGAGAGATATATATATATATATATATGATTTCTGTTTCGTTCGTTTATAAAATGATCTAGCTGTTAGAATTTACAACTGTAACTGAAATGAGTGACAAAAATACTATATATAATCAAGATACGAACATGAAATTGAAAATACAATTCCAATCCATTTCACATCGAAAACGAAGTACATTAGAGAATGGAAAAATATATCGTATTTGTGTTTTCACTTATTGTCATTTTTATAAAGTGCAGAAAATTTGTTATCGAAGAGAGGATGAGAGAGACCGAGACGGAATGGAAGGTTTCGGCTGAATGACTGGTGTAACTGCTTGACAATTTTATTAATAAAAACTGACATTATATTCAAAACCCGACTGTACAGATGCCATAGCATGGATCAACGAGGTACTACTGATATACGAAGGATTTTCATTGTCAAGATATAAAAACCTCTTTGAGGTAAAATCCAAGAAGAAATTTCATAACTCGATCTTTTCATAAAAATAAACAATATCACTGAACTATGCCGGATTATCAAATCCAGTAAAATATTGTTGGAAATTGTCACTTAATACTCTTTTACTGACTTTTCATGCATTTTTCTATTATCTTTGTTCTGGTTGTTATGAAACTTTTACACATAAACTATGCTGGCAACATCATCCTTCATAGACATTGTAAACGGTGAAAAATATGCAAATATGGATGGTTGCTTTGCAAACTGAAGAGAGAAATAAGTGACAATTAAAATAATATAAATAAAAATAAACAAGGAAAAGAACTGTCATCATTCTGATAATATCGTTGAAGATGTTGGTAACGAAAGTGGTGATCAAATATTATAAAGACTCAACATACGATACAGTCAATGGATGAAGGTATCAAATTCTGGGATATTATTCAATAACACTGTTTCTACCAAAATTTTACGACTTGTATATATATATATATATATATATATATATATATATATATATATATATATATATATACATATCTGTATGTATATATATATATATATATGATATATGTATATACGATATATCATCACACATTCACAATAACACACATATATACATATATATATATATATGCATATATATATATATATACATGCTGAATGAAGACTTGAAGATCAGTTTTTTTTTGTGCGATGTCGATTCGTGTATTGATGCTTTCACATATGTGGGTGTGTGAGAAATCCTCAAACGGTTACATGGCAAATATTGCCATAAATATCTTTTTTTTTTCTTTTATGAGGATAATTCTTTGATGAACCAACGATATTTAATTGTGAAGACAAAAAGGAAAACATAGTGTTAATTGTTTGAAAGATAGATGTTCTTGTTTGCAAATGAATATTATTATTGTTTCATTATTCACTAATTTATAAATGTTTAGTTTTCCATTGTTTTTCTCCATAGTCTAAACTATTTGATGCAGATGAATGTTTTTGCTATTCCTTTCTAGTTTTTTTTTTTTTTGGATAACGCGATTGTGTTTAAGCTCAACATATGTCCCAGCTTGTTGCAGTGTGTATAATGTTCCTATAATTTTTATTGCATATATAATTACCGATACATTCATGTACATATATTTCATATGTATAAATGTTTGTATGTACATCCATTTTATAACGTATTAGCGAATTTGCATACATACACACACACACACACACATATATATATATATATATATATATATATATACACATATATGTATATATAAAAACATGTATATGTAATATGAATATATATATGTATATATATATATATATATATGTGTGTGTATATATATAAATATGTGTGTGTATATATATAAAAGTATATGGATATATGTGCATATATGATTATATATATACATGTATATATATATATATATATGTACATCTATGTATATGAATATATACATGTGTATATATATATATATACATATATATATATATATATATATATATATGTACATTTATGTATATGAATATATACATGTATATATATATATATGTACATTTATGTATATGAATATATACATGTATATATATACGCATATATATTCATGTATAATGGGCTACATACATATACATATTCATATATGAAATGTGTTTTAGATGTGTGTGTTCCTAATGAGAGTTTGGCGGGACATAAGTGGAGAGTGGCCAAAATGTATTTTTTTCCGAACATCACAATGGCGCAGATACTGTTTTCTCGCTCATTTGCGTGGTTTGATACTTGTTTAATTATTTATTCTCTTTCCAGGAACGAAATTACTTTAATTGCATTATTATCATTCCTACTGTTCAGATAACATTTCAATATTTATGTTCATTATTATTATTATTATTATTATTATTATTATTATTATTATTATAGCAGATGTTAATTAAATCGATTAATATCGCACTATTGAATCAAGAATTTACAGTAAAGAAATGTGGAAATAATATTTTATATAAATTCTTTGGCTTGTTGCGATTGTGAAGAGAATAAAAGAAATATTTGCCTGCGTGTGTTTGTATGTGTCAGTGTGAGTGTATATGCGTGTATTTATAACAAGTCTGATGAAATACAAGTGCAAATTTTAAAGAGAGATGGTCTCACAAAGCACTTTTAAATCTATGTTTTGCAGAAAATTCAGTCGTTAGTTAAAACATTGGTTTGTCACAGGAATCAATGCATCGTAAATGGTTTCTTGATAACCGACAGTCATTTCCCTGGAAAAAATTAATTCCTATAATGTGTTAAACCTATATTGTCCTTCGGTGATCAAAATTTTATAGATTGTTTTGTACGAAGAAAATTGCACGCTAAAATATTAGAGGTATTTGTCACAAGTAGAATGGAAATAAATGTCCTTTAGGAATTTACGCTTTCGAGAAATATGTATTCAAGTAAAACATCCCCACTGTAGTAACACTGCTTATGAATTAGAGAAAGAAAGAATTATTTTTGCATGCTGTTCATAATATACAAACGATATATTCTTCTATAAAAGTATGTATATAAGAGATATATATGCATATATATATGGAATGAACATACAATGATATCTCGATGTATATATACCTATGTATATATATATATATATATATATATATGGAATGAATATACAATGATATCTCGATGTATATATACCTATGTATATATATATATATATATATATATATATATATATATTGCATTTGTTTATAAACATGTGTATCCATAAACACAGAAACGCGCACACACGTATATACATATATACACATATATATATACATATATATACAGATATACATATATATATATACACATACGCAGACACATACACATATTTATTTATGTATATATATATATATATATATATATACACACACACATAAGTTTTCGCTGGGAAACATCAAAGCAGCGGTTTCATGTTCAAATAAAACTAACACTTAAATATTTATTGATGCAAATATCCTTTCTTTCATTTTCGGAAAAGAGCAGGTGCTGTGAAATATTCTTTTCGAATCATGGTAAAACAACATGAATGCACACAAAAGAAAGCGTTTCTACAACCAAATATTTAGTAGTAAACTCTGTATATGTTACTTACTAAGATGCTTATCGCTCTGCGTTTCTAGTGATTCTAATATTTTTCTATACTGTCTTTGTTATTATTCTTTCGACATGTTTTTCTTTCCATTCACATCTCCGATAACTTATTGTTATGGTAGATAGATAGTAATTCTGAAGTCTGTTTGTAGGTTATAGATATATACATCTCATACTACGAATATATACATATATATATATATATATATATATACAAATATCTATACAAAATATGTATAGATATTTTTAACTAACGCCAATACGTTCAGGAAATTTTATTGTCAGTTGAAATATCCATGCTGGAAAATAACTGCAAATATATTTTATAATTTGAAGATATGATTTCGTATCAATGCAGACCAATAATTATAATAATAGTACCTAAAGTACAAATTATTTATATTTAGTGTTATCAATAGCTTCAGCACTACGATGTATTTTCTTCAGTTTGCGCAACGTATTCTTGTCTTCTGCTACATATAGTCTGTAAACGTTTACCAGGAAATGATTTTATCGAACTGTATTGGAAAACGTTTAGTAACGCCGAATCTAAAAGTTATTTTATGTTTTCCTCATAATATTGAAAGAAGACAACAGGGTATATGTATTCTTCATTATTTTCTGTCATGTTATCTATAAATACTTTAAACCACAATTTAAACGCCAATATTTACACATTCGGGATACATATATTTCAATATTAAGTCGAACTGTTCGCTTTTGAGGAATATATCTCCATGTCCTATTCAAGCCGAAAATTTGCAAAACTTCCAGTTGAATTAAGTATTCACCAATCTCATCTACTTGTACTATGCACCATTTGCATCTACCTATATTCAAGCAAATATGTATAACATTCATATCGGTGCTTCTGTATGAACACTATTATCTGAATATGAGGGTGAGTGTGGTTGAGTTTAAGTGTCATTCTTTTCCAAATATATAAATTGCAAAAAGGTTTAAATATATTTTGTCGTTTATTTCTTCATCAGAGTAGTTTCCTTATCAGCAAGTTTGCAAACGAAGGCTTTTCTAAAATGTCTTTGCCATAGCAACCGATGCTAAAGGGAACCCATTCTTGCAGAATCATTTGTTTCAACCTTGCGGTACGTTCTTGATGCGATTATCATTTCACTTATGTTACAGATTTCGCTTTAGTCAATACGCAACAATTCAATTAGTCGGAAAGATTAGTTTAAGGACATTTTTTTCGAAAAGTTTCCCTTTTTTTTTCTTAGCTAGTTAGTTGCAAATGGAGGTAAATCGCCAAGCAACTTATGCGCTCTCTGATCTTGGTGAAATGATTGAAAGCTCGTCGTACCGTAAATATTCTTTCAGGCACCTGTTATGTGATATCAGGCAGATGAATGAAAGAAGGAACAGAGTGGTTTGTAAACAGGAATGATTTTTCTTGCTGCAAATTACATTTTGAAACGTGCCTTTGGGTATCGAACATCTGGTCTGATTTAGGAAAGAATACAAGAATCAAAATCACTATTTCGAGTGAAAACGCATATTTACACCTATTTGCTTTTCAGAATGGAATATGAAAACAGGTATTGTTGGGAAATATCATGCATACATATACATCCATGTGTAACATATAATGTATATATATATATATATATATATATATATATATATATATATACATGGACCGATGTGATTATGTTTAAACAAAAACGTGCATGCGATATAAAATTGTCACTTATCATTTGATATAATCAGATGGAATAACCTATATGAAGTCTTCCCGTTAAATACTGACAATCAATTTCGGCCGATTTTAAAGAAATATAAACATATTACTTCAAAGGACATGGAGATTACACCTCATATATATATATATATATATATATATATATACATGGACCGATGTGATTATGTTTAAACAAAAACGTGCATGCGATATAAAATTGTCACTTATCATTTGATATAATCAGATGGAATAACCTATATGAAGTCTTCCCGTTAAATACTGACAATCAATTTCGGCCGATTTTAAAGAAATATAAACATATTACTTCAAAGGACATGGAGATTACACCTCATATATATATATATATATATATCTTTCAATTTACCTGTTTTGATGCATTGATTCAATATAGTGTTTATGGTTTGTCCACTGATAAATGCTTTCGCACGAATGAATGATTGTGTCTTCGATCTAGACGCTAGCTATATTATCATCGGAAAACTTATAACCTTTGCAGTTTGGTTTCAGAGCAAGAGCAAATTTGAAAGAACAACACGAACCTCTAATATTTACGATACTTAGGCTTATATAAGCACATGTTTATTCGTATATGTGTATCACATTATTTTTGCTATGAACATTCTTGATTCTTCGCTGATGTTGTAATATCTTAACGTTAATGCTGCATTACCAGTGATTTGTTTAACGCGGTTTTTTATAAAAAAAAGTTTGTATTGTTAATCATTTGTTTATTATTATTATTTGTTATTGTTATTAGTCATTTACCATTATTATTTGTTGTTGTTGTTATTGTTATTGCTACCATTGATTAAAATATCCTAGCCGTAATGAATATCCTTAATATTTTCTCTGTCAGCATTACATCGTTGTTGATGATGATAATAATAATAATAGTAATAATAATAATAATAAGAAGAAGAAATACAATTGCTGACGGTGATGGTTATATTGATCATGTGACTGAAGGTGAGAACGATGGATGTTACTAACGCGCTGATTTTTCGGTTTTTATTATTATTTATTTATATTTTGGTAAACGTAAATTCTCATGATTTTGCGTTAACGTCTTATCCTAGTAAGTCTGATCAGAAACATTCTTTTTTAATTTATTAAAAATCTTATATTTCCATTTTTATCTTATTTCTGTAAACGATCTTTGTTTTTCTTTTTTGTTCTTGCTAATGAGTGCTATAGTTTTCAATGGATATTGTTCCGGCCCTCACACTGATATCTCCGCTGAAAGATCATGTCAAATATTGAACGGCGTGCGTGAAACACGGTATCTTCGATTTATTGATTGATCTATCAAATCTATTGTAACTTATTTGTACTGGGAAAAACTGATTGGATAACATGTAATACATAAATATATACTTACACACACATCTATACATATATATATATACGTATATATATATACTTATATATATATATATATACATATATATAATGTGAAAGGTGAGTGCATCTACAACAAATGTCACTTGTATATTTTGAGCACGTTACTGATCTGTTGAGTTTATACACAATAAAACATTTTGATAACGAAAATTTTTGTTGTCTTCGTTTGTTTACACCCTTCTAATAATGTTTACAGACAAGTAAGTTAATTAAACAATTTTCGAAGTGTTGAAATCTGTTTAAATATTGTAATGCCGCTTTCTGTAAAAATCGATTAACGGAAAATTATAAATTTCTAATATTTAACATCGTTATACTATCTGGAGAGTGTGTACATTAGATGAAAATCGCCGCACTGTTATTTTAACAAATTAAAGTGTCACTATACGCTCTTTTTTTTCTTCTTTTTTTTAAAAAAAATACAGCGTTTAAAGCGGTGGAAGTACATACTGCAAAATATTTCTGACGACTAGCTTCTCATGATCCTCCCTTATATAATAGCAACATTACAAACATCTAAGATGATAATAATTACAATAGCAATATTTTCTGTTATAGGCACAAGGCTTTGTGTTGTACATTTGTGTCGATCCCTTTCAAAAGTATACTGAACATTTAAATCTGTAGATGAGGTTGCTACGATAAAAGAGAAAATAAACATCTGCATTATATGGATGAACATAAACGCCGAAATGGGAATGAATCGGATTCTCTTGTTCAAACCGTAAGAATAATTAACAAGCAAAGTAGTCAGTAATTTAGAGGAAGAAGTGTACAGTATTTGATATGAAGAAAGGTCAAGATTCTACTTTTGTAGGGATAAACATACTACAAGAGGCTGTTATTAGATCAATGGAAAAGAACGAAACAAGTGCCTGGAGGTACTGCATACTGAAAGGTTAATGGGAAAAGAAACGAAAAGAAAGTTATGCAAAGACAACAACTCTTAGGAAAGTTCTTCAAATGAACTTAAGTTGGTGTAATATCATCAAGGTAATCAGTGCCGGAGTCATGTCTCCCTTTTTTAAGAAATAAAAAGTTACATTTACAGTAATTGGATAAAGGAATACGAAGTAGCTCCGGATGCGTAATACACAACAACCTGAATGAAATATTGACATAGGCGTAGGAGTGGCTGTGTGGTAAGTAGCTTTCTTACCAACCACATAGTTCCGGGTTCAGTCCCACTGCGTGACACCTTGGACAAGTGTCTTCTACTATGGCCTCGGGCCGACCAAATCCTTGTGAGTGGATTTGGTAAACGGAAACTGAAAGCGAAATGTCGTATATATGTATGTATATGTATGTATATATATATATATCTATATATATATATATGTGTGTGTGTGTGTGTGTGTGTGTGTGTCTGTTCCCTCAACATCGCTTGACAACCGATGCTAGTGTGTTTACGTCCCCGTAACTTAGCGGTTCGGCATAAGTGAGCGATAGAATAAGTATTAGGCTTACAAATAATAAGTCTTGGAGTCGATTTGCTTGACTAAAGGCAGTGCTCCAGCATGGCCACAGTCAAATGACTGAAACAAGTAAAGAGAGTCTATTTACCAAGAAAGAAAGGAGTCAGACATTTGTTGAACGTAGAAGATATCTTCTTTGAGGTTAGAAAATCTACGTTATATTTTGCAGACTGAGACTAGAAATACTGCAGAAGTTATTGATACAGTAGATCAGAAAGAAGAACAAAGTGGACAGAGATATTGCATGGCCTATTCATGAAACAAACCTAGAGAGTGAACAATGGAACAAAAACCGAGTAGTTAATTATAGCCGTTCATTATGCCGGAAACGTAGAATGTATAGTAAAGGAATGAAAGCGTTAACGCCTACTCGTTAGCGAGAGAATTAAGCTAGCACAATATGAGTACAAGTGTGAGCATGATTACTTTGGTAAAAGAGAGTAGTGGAAGGTAACCATATCTGCGAATTTGAAGTAACATACAACATGAACAAGAGGCTGTGGAAGTTAATGGATTTTATAGGATTTACCATTTCAGGCTACTTATAACCTTAAAAGAAAGCGACCATGTATAATCTTAGAGAACAGAAACAAAAACAACTTTATGATCATAGGTTTTATTGCTGTAAGACAGCAGAGATGAAATGAGATAAACTGAGTTATTGAGGAGTATCAAAAAGTAGCCAGAGAGATGAAGAAACTGTGGAACACAAATAGAAAAATTGTCCCTGAAAAGGTACAGTCACTAGAACTTACAAATTCCTACAGAATAGGAGAAATTGTCATCTTGTCTTCTTCAAGACAAGATTTTTGAGGTGTTAAGATACATTTTCATTAAACCTAGGGATAACACATCTAATTAAAATATGCATGAAATAGATATCGAATAATGATAGTAATAATAAATGCTAATAATGGTAACTAATTTTCGAACAAAACCAGCAGTTTTTTAAGAAATCGTTAACTAAATACATTGACCTAAATACTTAAAGGGGACTTATTTTATCGACTCCGAAAGGATGGAAGTTACAGTTGACCTCGACAGATTTGGGATTCAGAACGTAAAGAGATGAAGGAAATGACGCTAATCATTTTATCCGAAATGTTAAGGATTTGGTCATTTCACTGACTCAAAAATCGTAATAAAAATGATAAATAATGATTCTTTCTAATAGTGGCTCAAAGCTTGTCATTCCCGTGCAGCTTGAGATTGATCCCCATTCAGAGAATTAATAAGGAACATTTGCGAGATGCACACAGTAGGGCGAGAATCAGAATTATGATATATCAATTCGTTCTCAATAAGTTGAGCCAGATTCAAACGTGAATATCTATTCGCAGCTGGTTTCCACCATCGTAGACCTCTCCTTTCCTCTATAAATAGTGTCTTGATGATACATACGCTCAAATTCCCATAACCTCAATAAAACGCGTTTGCTATAAATACATATAAGCTAAACTGATGTGATGTTTATTGAAGATGAAATTAAGCGGCGATCAGTGTGTGTGTGTGTGTGTATATATATATATATATATACATAGACTTACATCCTTAAAGATGTTTCAGCCCGAAAGCTGCGGTCATGCTGGGGCACCACCGTTGATTGTGCTACACTAGTATGTGAAACCCCCTCTGATACGTATCACTTGGTCAACAAGGGAATTCGACGCCGCATCTGTGTTTCCTGCCGATCGGTAGGTTCTTCTGGAACCCCTGACAAGAAGAGATCCAGTTTAGTTTTAAAGAAACCCACATCCACACCATGCAGGTCTCTCAGGCATTTAGGGAGGATATTGAAGAGCTGTCGGTTGTAGTTGGGGGTTCTGGAGTTTGCGTGGGGTGAGGAGTGCACTCTGCTCTAACATGCCCTTTCTCTCTGCATTTGAAACAGAAAGGCTTCCTCCACTTTTCCATTACACGTAACTTGGTTCCTCTCCTCCCTGGAGACCACACCCAACAATTTCTTTGAGGTGGATAGGAGCTACTTGAATAATTATTTCAAGCCCCCCACCCTTTCCAGTTTTGTTGTTGAATTTTTGTAGTTTGGAGGATGGATATTTTATCTTCGAAGCCCAAGGGCGGCGCAAAACCATGCAACGTCTATCTCGCAGGAAGATTCAGGGTGACACAATATGTGATAAAGCTGGCCCTTTCAATTACAGGCACTCCTCATTTTTGTCACCTGCATTGAATGAAGCAATGTGCAATAAAGAATATTGCTCAAGGATACAACAAGCTGCCGGTTATCGAATTCACGACCTTACGATACTGAACCGAATACCCCGAACCTTTTAGTCATGTGACTTCACTTGCTAAGAATGATGTCGCTAAATAAATAAACTGAATTTGAATTCCACAATGTTAACAGAGTAATGCTAGAGTTTTAGGTTCATTTTAGCGCTGACATTAGCAAAGCGTTCACTGACATTAACAAAGCATTTCGTATTTGAACACACAACTCAATGGATAGAGTTAGAGATCCTCGCCAATGAAAACGTAGCTGTGTTATTCTTATTAATATAGCAAGCGTATCTAATTAAAGATAAACAGAAGCGAGGTAACAGAGAAGCGGAAGACTAGGCAAAGCCAGGTCTAAATGTTGCGGAAAATTAAAACAAAACAGCGCCAATCATATAGCGGTGATTAAAATAACAATTTTAATTATACTTAGAATTTTAGAAAAGTTAACGTTCGTTGTCATTCCTAAAATAATATGAACTCCACAAAGAAAATCAATAAAAATAATATCTTCTAACATTCGATCAATAAGATTTCGGAACTGGTGACAGTTATATGGTATAGTGCTAGACTAAAATAGATTTACTCATACAATATACATATATATATTATTACTGTTGTTAACACACCGGACGCAATGCTTAATAGTATTTCGCAGGTCCCTACGTTCTGAGTTCAAATTCCCCAAGTGTCGACTTTGCCTTTCATCCTTTCGGGGTCGATTAAATAAGTACCAGTTATGCACTGGGGTTAATATAATCGATTTAACCCGTTTGTTTCTCCTTGTTTGTCCCCTCTGTGTTTAGCCCCTTGTGGGTAGTAAAGGAAATAGGTATTTCGCAGGTCGCTACGTTCTGAGTTCAAATTCCGCCGGAGTCGACTTTGCTTTTCTTCCTTTCGGGGTCGATGAAAAAAAGTACTAGCTGCGCACTGGTGTCGATGCAATCGACTTAATCCCTTCCCCAAAATTTGAGGCCCTTGTGCTTCCAGTAGAAAAGATTACCATTATTATTATTTCAATTACGTGTAGTGATACTACTAACCTGTTGATAGAATATACATAAGCTTCAGAACAAAACTCTTTCGAGTACAGAGTAGTAATACGAAGTTAGAATGACAAAAGAATAAGAAATTGTAAGACCATGAGATAATTTCTTATTCGTCAGTCATTCTAATTTTTTTATATGTGTGTGTGTGTGTGTGTGTGTGTCGAAAACAAATGAAGTTGACCACGATGGTTGTCGACTTAGAGAATTAAGTTAGGCAACGAACTAACGCAAAAGACATTATCTGGCATTGTAAGAATTTTGTCATACTACTACCATTGGTAATTTGAAAACAAAGTACAAGCACAGCAATTTAAGGAAGGTGTTAGTTAACTGTGTTGATGGCACTGCTTAACTGGTATTTTATCTTACTGAACCTTGAAGGAGGAAGTCGACGTTACCGATATTTGAACCCAGAACGTAAAAAACTGGAATTTCATGAAATATTTTGTCCGACGCTGCAGCTAATCAACAGCCGTCGAAAGGTTTCTAACATGTATAAATCTGAAGTTCTGGGGCTGATGTTAAATCGATGTCTACAGTTCACTGCTATGATGAGATGGGAATTTAACCTCTCAAGGATATGATTCCAGAACGGAAAAATACCCGCATTTTGATTTTTTCTGATGTTCTAACGATCCTGCTAACCAATTTTTAATGGAATTAATAAGTGCTTCTTATATAGACACAAGTTATAAATATTTTTAAGAAAGGCTTGCCGATTAAATCTACACTGGACCTTAACCAGTACATTAATTTGTAAGCCCCAAGTATTTTAAAGTCAAATTTGACTTCAAATGTATTTGATCTCAAAATCCTTGGAGTCGAACGTCGGTACTTGTATCGCAGAGTGGTCCCGGTTTGCACACACGCGCAGACGCGCGTCCGCGCTAGCCAGACGTAGGCAGTCGATCCTACAAGCTGGCTGGCGCATGCACGATATATACTTGTATCGATATATACGTGTATACGATATATACAAGTATATATCGTATACACGTATATATCGTGCATGCGCCAGTCAGCTTGTAGGATCGACTGCCTACGTCTGGCTAGCGCGGACGCGCGTCTGCGCGTGTGCGCAAACCGGGACCACTCTGCGATACAAGTACCTCGAACGTCGACGTATCTTGATTCTACCGATGCTCCTCTTTTGATAGCTTCTAACAGTAACAATACATCATTTTTATTTTCTTATTAGTGGAGGGATGGTTAAGGTGATTATATATAATCTAATACTGAACTAATTCTATATATTAGCGACTCCGGAAAAATAAACGGCGTAGGTGACCTCGGCCGGTTTCAAAATGTGACATTGATTATAATAGCAGAAATTTCTGTAACCACAAAAGCAAGCATATACCATTTCATACATACATAAAAGAACATAAAATGCTAAGCAGAGCCTTAGAAGAACGACGTGTAGTAGAACAAAATGATAACTGATATGCGAAATTAAAAAAGTATATACAATTATATAAACGCAACTTAGTTACGTATAATAACTTAAAAATGAGACATAAAAAGACCTAATAATTACATCACGATATACTTAACATGTCTGTGTCTGAGTATTCCTCTATATCTCATCTCTCAACATATATTTTTTTACTACCCACAAGGGGCTAAACACAGAGGGAACAAACAAGGACAGACAAACGGATTAAGTCGATTATATCGACCCAGTGCGTAACTGGTACTTGATTTATCGACCCCGAAAGGATGAAAGGCAAAGTCGACCTTCGCAGAATTTGAACTCCGAACGTAACGGCAGACGAGATACGACTAGTCATTTCGCCCGGCGTGCTAACGTTTCTGCCAGCTCGCCGCCTTCTCATCTCTCAACATATAGAAACACAGTAGCTGCTGTAAATCAGATGGGGATAATTAGTAGCAATGCCATACAAATTTTTGGTTTCTTAAATTTGGATGTAGACACTGCAAGAGCATTTTAAGTGTTTCTTTTGTCGTTCTTGTATTCCAATTCTAAATCCATTTTCACGATAATATACACTACAATATAGCCTTTCCGAAATGAGAAACACAATTAAGTTTCTCATTTTCGTTACATTAGCGAACTGAGGCAAACCTTAGTTTAATCGCGTACGTCTAATGCTCTGCATCTCTACTTTTTTGTTAAATATCTTAATTGGCGCTCCGTCGGTTGCGAGGACGGGGGTTCGAGTAGATCCGATCAACGAAACGGCCTGTTCGTAAAATTAACGTGCAAGTGGTTGAGCGCTCCACAGATACGCGTACTCTTTAGTTAGTTTTCAGGAAGATTCAGAGGGACATATGTGACAAGGCTAGCTCTTTGAATTACGAGTAGAACTCATTTTTTGGCAGCTGAGTTGAATAGAGCCACATGAAATAAATTGTCTTGCTAAAGGACAAAACTCACCGACAGATATTGAACTGTTGTGAACCTGATACAAAAACTACGCGCCATCAATTTCTTTTTATTGTAACTACGACTACTGGGTCCTTAGCTCTGCCTAATTAGCATCATGTCATTGGTTTCAGCACCTTCGCTTGCTACAATTCCACAATGATCTTGTCCATCTTGAACCCAACTAACCACGTGTCACTATTCGTTCCCTCTTCACCGACTAACTAGCAAAACTGCAAAGCAAATGTTACAACGCAGAAGTAATCAATATTTTTCCGGTACTTCTAGCGAACAGTGATCCCGGTGCGCGCGCTAGCTAGTCATAAGTAGTCGATCTTACAGCGACTTTTTAACCCTAACCCAAAACCTAATTTTTTAAACCTAACCCTAAGCTTAGTTTGTTTATAAAAATAATTCATTTACTTAGTTTTAAAAATGATTTACTTTGCGTTTTATTTACTTTGTTCGAAAAATATTATTTAATTTTCTTTTATATGTATTCAGCCTTGAAATACAAACATACGCGCAAGTCGTTGTAGGATCGACTACTTACGACTAGCTAGCGCGGATGCGCAAGTTCGCGCACCGGGACCACTGTTCGCTAGTAGTACCTATTTTTCCTGTGATCCGGAATCACTCTTTTCTGTTACTCTGTTGTAAATACTGGAACACATTTACATTAACGGATCTATCTTTTTATTTCAACTTATTTTTGGGATTCCTTTTCGGATCAGTAAATCGCATCTTCAGACACGCATCCCTTATCACAACAAACCGAGAATTTTCTCTTGTTTCATTAAAAGATATTCCACTAAGTGTTTTTGAGGTAACCGGAGGCTTTCACAGTCATAAAAGTAATCCAGAAACACACACTCGTGCACATAGATAATCATGCTCTTTGCTCGCTGTTGCACAAACTGTTCGAGTAAAGATGTGCAGTTTAGAGTGACGTTGCGCATCCAAGCGTCACTTACCACAGCGAAATTTCTCGTATCAAAGGTATCCACCTGCCTTTTGTAGCGGACAAAACTGAATCCTATTTGCAATGTCAGTACTTTTGCTGTAGAAATACTGTGCCTCTTAGTTAGGGCTAGCAATGATAGCGCTGTTGTTATCATATTGTGCAATATTTTCTGTATTATTGACGGGTCATATTTTATATCTATGTGCCTATTTTAAATTACTGTATCCCATTTGCGTTCCATTTGTCTTTCTTTCTTTATCACATTGTGTTCGCATATTTTCTAGTGGGGTGTGTCCGACCATTATATTTTTAATGTCGTTGTTTGTAAAACCAAAAGGAAAGAAAACAGAATAGAAATAAATAAATAAAATGGATTAAAATACGAACCTTGAAAGTCTGTCGCAAAATATAAATGCCACTTTGTTGTAAAATCCGTTGTTTGTAAAATAATCCAAAACATTGAGATTTTGAGGGATTCTTTCTTTTTTCTTTGTTTTCAGTTAGATGTGGGGAATCCAAAAATGTCAGAGTTCGAAAAGACACGTCTTGTCACTCCAACAACAAAACAACCAATGAACGCCGCCGCCACCCCCAGACAACGACAACAGATTATGCTACTTGCAATGTTGCTCAAAACATCCAATGAAATGCGCAATAAAGATCAAGAAAAAATGAAGTTCCAGTGTACGTATTACTACGAGCAAAGTGTTAGAGAAACAAAAGTAGTGAGGATATTATACAATTGATAGGCTAAACATTTAAGGAAATAGAATAGAAAGTTTAAAATACTTTAAAACATAGAAAATTTAGAACAAGAAATAATTATATAAAATTTTTGGTATAAGGCCAACAATTTCAAGCAGGGTCTAAGCCGATTACATCGACAGAGCTCAACTGGTGCTTATGTTGTCGACTTCGGTGGAATTAGAACATAAAACAGACAAAATGCCAGTCCGGCCGGCTAACAATTCTAATTTCTTTATTACATAAGACGGGCTGACAAAGAATATACACAAACAACACGTTGGGGACATAAAATGAAAAAAAAAACCCAATAAAACGCATGATAAAAACGAGAGGGTGAAAATGAAAGATGAAAGCAATGTTACCCGCCCTCATCGGATAACATCACTTACCTGTCCTCTTTTCATATGTCCTCTTCTTATAGTCCTTCGAAAAATACATAGTCTCTTATTTTCACTCCGACCGTTTTTGTAGTTCTTCTTTATTGTCCGAGTTTATCTCCTTTCTTATTGACCCAAATATTAATCAGTTCATCTTCAAATTCTCTTACTTGTTCTACTATAAAAAGTATTTCCATACACCCTTCCTCATTCCAACTATCCGACAATTCAAGTTCCGCCCTCTCCCTCAATATTTCCAACAGGTCCTCGTCTTCTAATACACTTATAGCATGCATTATGGGAGGAGATTTTGTCAGTTGTTCTGTGAGTCTATTTTTTGTTTTCTTGTTGGAATGGGTACGCTTTGTGTCTGGAGGGGAAGAGTGGGACGAAGAGGGTTTGGGTGGTGCTGGGGTGGGTTGGGGTTCATTACAACTTGACTTTCTTTTTCTCTTCTTTCTTTTACATTGGTTTCCCATTCTGTTTTATCTTCCATTTTTTCCTCTTCTGTCTCTCTCTGTTCCTCATGCGGCTCCCGGGTATCTTCTACCTTAACTTTGCTAAAGCTTGACCAAAATCTAGAGTCTGAATTGAGCGGAGATATAGACTGGAGCTTCACAATTGCTTCTACTAGCTTCTTTTTATTTGTTGAAACTGGCGAAAGAGTGGGACTGATTCTATCTTCAATTCCTTCGAAATCGGAGTGATTGATGTCAGTAATGTTTCGTTTCACTGTCAGAAAGGCTTGACCAAGTAGAAGGTTCTAGATTACTAACAATCTAAAGAGAATGGACTGAGTGTAAGGAATAGTGAAGGACTGGAAATGTAGTCAACAAGGATGAACGTGAGGTGAAGACGTGAATGAGTCGAGATTGCATGAGGGGAGAAGGTACAAGACCAATTTGCTCTGAAGAACTGAGATCATTTTAGTAGTGCTTATTGTAACTCGCAGTAAAACGGAATAGTTCTCAGTTCTGTTGATTAGGGTTTTTAGCACAACCAAGGCAGGCTGTCAAAGAGTGTGACACAAACGATTACTTCGAGCCGAAAACTATATAAAACAAAAAGTTTGCGATTTCGGGTAACAAGTTAGAATAGAATACCTACTCTAGATTCGATAAGGTGAAGTATAATGTATTAAGATAAATAAAATAAACTAAATTAGAATAAATAATTTACATTAAACAAAATAAAGTAAATATATTAATTTAATTTAACAAATGTCTAATTTAAATAAGTAATAATATAAATCAGGTGATGAGAGAAAATGTAAAGAAAATATTATACGACAAAATTTCCACTTATTTCTTATCCTTATTTTCGGTGAGTGTGTTACATTATAAGGCACAAAAAGAAAATGACTCTCCACAGACACAACAGAATAGGCTTCGACACACGAACTCATATAAAGAATCTTGCAAACCAAATCCAAAAATGAAATATTGTACGACAAGTTAACACAGAAAAGTAAAATAATATACGATAAAGTAAATGTATTAGTTTAATTAAATAAGATTAAGTCTTATGTCAACTATGTTTCAGAGGAATTAATGAGTAACAGGGTTATACAATGGTACACGTGTGGCTGCATTTAGATTTGTGATAAAATCAAAATCTCTCAAACAATTTATGAACACAAAAGGAAAACGTTCCATATTGTTTGTTTAGTAATTGTGTTGGCTTATGTAACAGTATTTGTAAAGATTCCTTCAAGCATAACCAGAGAACATTTTGATCTTCGTATGGAGAACCCAACTCAATAATGGGCCGAGTTATAGCACATGGTGTTTATCCCATCGGTAATGCATGTGGTCCACTGAAGAAGTAGATTAGACTTACTGTGAAGAACTTAAATGTGCTGAATATCGATACTTGGTTGTATCAAAGCTTTATTATCATTAATATCTCTTTATCACTGGTTTTGCTGGACCTCTAGAGTCTTGCATGCATAGTGGGCTTACTACCTGTGGTCTACAGTATTACTTCTTTTCTACTATCTAGTACTTTCCTGATTATTCTGGCCAAATTTCGTACTTAAAAGGTTCTATCTATCTATGTTTTCGCCTTCCTTCTTGATTATTCGTGGGTCAAAAGGGCATGCAAAATCAACAAATAGCGTATGTGTTACACCTTGTCCACCACCACTAGGTCCGGTCTGCTATGCTCTAGCACCTGATCTGTTTGGATTGGGAAATCACAGAGGATTTTGCTAGTCCCCGACTCCGCCAAATTCTGCCTCTCTCTATCCCCTCCACTTTTCGCACAGTTTCTAATGTAGCACTTTCGCTGCCTAGTCGTGTCACCACAACTTATAGTAATATGCGGCAAATCTAAGGCATTCGTTCGTGATATGAGTAATGATTTCATCCAAGTTATTGCAGATGTGGCACAGCTGAGACACTTGCACATTCCTAAGGTTTACTCTCCAGTTCGTGGCCATTATTACTATTATTATTATTATTATTATTATTATTATTATTATTATTATTATTATTATTATTATTATTATTATTATTATTATTATTATTATTATTATTATTATTATTATTATTATTATTCTGTAGTTTTATTTTTATCACTTGCTTTCATTTCACTGCACTACCTATCGCAGCGCTGTGTACCCTAGTCATGGTTTGTGAATTAAATCTGTTAAATATCCGCCTATCTGATGCAGCTATAATTGATCCGATATAAGCTGTAGTAAAATATAATAATTTAAGAGAGCATAAGTTAAAGATTGAGTGGTACTTTTGCCGAGGTAGGAAACTGGATTTAATAATGGCCAAGAATTGCTAAGGTAGACCCTTAACATTTAAAGAAATGTGGAGTGTATACCAAATCCCATTTCTCTCCCCACTTTTATCAGGTAATCTACGGAGAATGGTATCCAAGTTCTTTATGGGTAACTGCGATACATTTCTATGCCAAGGATTGTATAAGGTATGAGTTCTCTTGGGCTTAGAACGAAAAGATTGGACGTGTTACGTAAGTTGTTTTCTATAGGATAGAGGATTAGGATGTGTTTCTATCTCTAGTGGGGATTGTTATGTTCATGGTTTTGGAGAGCTTAGAAACAGGATTTACCTGCGCTAAGTAATTCTTAAGCTTGGTGTTAGGCAACATAGCGCTTGATTATATTTGGTGATATGGTTATTAAAGATTACTTTAGCAGCAGAAAGATCATGACGGCGAGTATTCGACTTGGTCCGATGAATGAAACGACCTGCCTGTGTAATTAACGTACAAGTGGCTGAGAACTCCACAGACACGCGCATCCTACACGTTGTTCTGTGTGAGTATCAGCGTAGCACAGAATGTGACAAGCCCGCCCATTGAATTGCAATTTGAATTCGAGTTTGCCTGCAGAGTAGACTGAAGAAACGTGATATGCAGTACCTTGCTCAAAGATACAACGTAGTTCCGTTAATCGAACCTACCACCTTACAATAGTGAGCCGAATACGCTAACCGCATGGCCATGAGTATTCGCATACACACACACACTCACATATACATACATATATGTGTGTGCGCGCGCGTGTGCGTGTGAGTGTGTATCTGTTATGTGTTTTACGATACAAGTCTTTCTACCGTATGTCGAGGAAGGAGAATTGTAGGGCTGTATTGCTATGAACGTGCGGCCTCTAGAAACATGATAATAACGCCAGAGAGAATATTTAATACATTTAGCATTATTTTGATGTAAGCGGCTTGTCTTTATCTTCTTGTTTGTTATCGCTTATAGTATCTTCATATATTTGATATATTACACACGAACACATTTACATATACATACACCACATACGTACACATAGATAAAGACCAACGTCTGAATGTATGTGTTTGTATGATTGTGAGGTGTGCCTTCGGAAGTATTTCTGTTCGTGCATTTTAATATATAATTCATAACTGCTCGTTGTGGTATTGTCTGCAGTGATAAACGCTGGAGATAACGATAAGCAAACCTAAAATGACAGAGGAATGAGAGAAAGAGAAAGAGAGAGAAAAATATGTGGGGAACCTAAGAAAGAACGTAAAAGAGCAAAAGCGCATTAGAATAACAAAGACCAACTAGGGATTGGTGTATATTTAAATTGTACACATCTACTTTCCGAACAGACTTCCTTCTTTCCATCTCGCATTATCAGCGTTATTTATGGCTTTTGTAACCAGTTACATGCCTTATCGGATAATTATTTGTTTGCCTACGTAGAAGCGAATCAATAACACATGTATTTGGCGACCTAGGGCAGTTATCGTCTACTGATCAAAGTACAGAGATCTTTCTAATCTTCCCTCCGACTAGTTGTTAATAGTAGCAAGAAAGTTTTTATTACTCTACTTTATGTGTGACTTTTCTCTCACGGCCTTGCCTGTTTCTATTTCAAACTCTCTTGCGCATCACTTTCACCTTCTCTGCCTCTCCATATACATACATACATACATACATACATACATACATACATACATACATACATATATGTATATATATATATATTATATATATATATATATATATAATATATATGTACACAAACACATTCATATATGTATGTATGTTTGTATGTATATATACATGCGTGTGTGCGTGTGTGCATATGTGTACATAGGCATATATGCATACGTAAATGTGTGTATAGATACATATGCATGTATAAATAGATGGAAACATACGTACATACACATTTTTAATTCACTCTCTCTTGAAAGTTCTTTGTCCATCCATCTCTCTCCTTTTGCGGTCTACGTATGTGTGTGTGTATGTGTGTGTGTGTGTGTGTGTGTGTGTGTGTGTGTGTGTGTGTGTGTAAGTTTGTAAGTATGTGTGTGTATCTATATTTTTGATAAGTTCTTTTTTTATATAGTTCTCTTACATTTTGTAATTTTCGCTGAAGTTTTATATCGAGGTCAAAACCGTATGAGTTTTATGATAAAAGTGCACGTTTTCAGTTGTCTTTGCAGTGTATTTTTAAATTTTTATTTCATGCTGGTCATACACACACATACACACACACACTCACAGACATACACACACGCACACATGTTTGTACAGACGTACGTATATATGTATGTATAAATGCAGGTATATATGTATATGTGTATGCGTGTACTTATATATATATATCCTTACATATATACATATATATACACACTTATGTATGCACATATATACACTTATATATATATATATATGGTAGAGAAAGTGAGCAATCTTTAGGAGTTTGAGAATGAGCAAGAAAACATTATCAGATCAACAACCACACACGCATAAGCATACACATACGCGCAGTAAAGCACACGCGCGCATACACACACACACAATAATATATATATATTATATATATATATATATATATATATATATATATATATATATATATAATATATATATATTATATATATATAATATATATATATATATATATATATATATATATATATATATGTATGTATGTATAATGAGCGAGGAGAAAAGGGAGAATGCATAGGAAGAAAGTAAGAGAGAATTATATTTCTTTTCTTGGTGTTATTCTCTTCAACACTACCACAACTACCACCACCAACATCTCCACCACTACCACCACCATAACTTAATGTTACAAGTTTCAGATGAAATTGAGAGAATCAGAAATAAAAGTTTCATCAAATCTTCCACATGAATAATTATTTTTTATTTAGACTCAGACTACAAAATATAGGTCGTTTCTTTTTAATAACGTTCTTTTCTTGTTCTTGTCTCCAGCATATGTATGTATAAGACGTTTGAATCATGACGCCAGAATTAAAGAGAATACGTTTTTTTCCCCCTAAAATTCTATTTTATAAACTTTTTGGATATTTTTTCCCTTGTCGAATACATCAGGCAACAAAATGATGTTGAATGTACCAAGCGAAGAAGGAAATTGATTTCATACAGAAAAGCCAATATACCTTCTGTATTATTAAGAAAAAAAAAATAATGATAAGCATTATTCGTATAACTTTCTCTGAAATTTTATTGGTTAAAATATTGGGAAATGATATTAATTGGAAATTGAATATTTGTCACGTTCTCATTTTGTGAGCTATTAGTAGGTGGTCTATAATTATGTGTTTGGAAGAGTAATCTAACTAATTGTGTCTGTATGATGTATATAGACCAGATGGAGTATCTTAACCGATGGAAATCTTTAGTCCCAACGATTGTCTATACAAAGTATGTTTTAATAATCATAATGTTACTGGACCTTCTTATATATAGTAACTAATTCTTGAACTTGCTAAGTAGGTCAAATATATTTTAGATAGATGTTTAGTATCTATTTATATAATGTATTCTGATTTCTTTCTAAATACTAGTATAGATAGATGAAATTTTACTTTGCTCATTGAGGTAGGAAATTGCATTTGAAAAGAGTTTTTTTTTTCTGGTAAACGCTACCACATCTGTACTTTTCCTTGAGTGACAACATATTCAAATGAAATAGTTATTTACGTGAAATAAATATTTAAATGAAATAGTTATTCCTTAAACAAAGAAAGGTGATATACCAATGGAAGACACTAATAGACACATCATTCTTCAATGATATGTCTGAAACTATGAAACCTCGATGAACTAACAACATAATATATTTTACTCTAGAGTGTTTTAATAATATCAGTAAAGAATATTCCTAGTTGATCTTACGCATGCGGGAGAACTATTTTATACAACTGGGTATTCAACGTGTATAACTGTTTGTTTCCTTTGGATTATCTTATATTTTTTCTTAGCACGTAGTACTTTCCGTTGAACGTTACATTTGTATAGCTATATGCTTCTAATTATTACTTCAAATGTCGTTACTGAATGCCACGAAAGTCTTGAGTGGATAGTCCTATGAAGATCCCTTCTTTTATTTAGTATCGGTTGTCAGGAATTACATTATGCGATGTGTCCTTTATGCGATGTATCGACGCAATTTCAATTCACCTTCTTGCTAGCTGCTCAAATACACAGATGCTCCATCGTTGGCCTGTTTGTTCAAATTGTTTACATTGACTGATATCGAATCTACGAAATAATCACGATGTAGCTGTGCATGTACGTGTAGGTATGTAAGGGTGGGATATACATGTATATACATGTTGCTAAAGCAACATCAGTCCGCACATGTCACTTCCATCCTACTCCTGCCTCTCCTCACCACACACACACACGCACATCTGAGCAACGAATTTATCAAAACAACCGCAATTTTGTTCTGTTCGCTTTTCGTTTTGTAGTTTACTTTGTACCTTCTTTAGCGCGCGCGCACACACACACACACACACACACACACACATACACACACACACACACACAAACACACACACACACACACACACACCACACACACACACACACATTTATATATATATATATATCCATATATGAGTTAATGTTTGTTTTATGTTCAAGTTATAATAAAAACAACTTTACACGAATCTGACGAGCCACTCCATACTTTTGCAGAGTACAAATCTTTTATTCTTAAACTAGAATATTACCGATAATGACCTCGAAGTTTCGGCCAGTTGAGTCAATGTCAGACTACAATGCATTGAAATCAATCTTGGCTTTATATAGTCTCAGTTGACTTAAGATCTTTCTTGGGTGTGTGGGTTTGAGTGGAGTGGTGGCTAGGTTTAGAATCGGTTGCTATGGAGAGAAATTTTTATTGATAAAATTTGGGGTTATGCTTTTGTTTGGAATTTATTAACGTATATATAACTTTGAAAGCAGGTACGCCTATTTAGGTGTGTCCCTTTTGGTGGGTGGTGATAGATATATGAGTAGTTTTAGTTATTTTGGTTTTATTAGATTTAATCCTTTGCTTTGATGTTCACAAAAGGACATGGGTATGTTTAAAGGCTATTGGTCTGTCTGTTTCTCTAGGTTTTCTTTGTTCTATAGGCAATGTCATTAATACGTTGGAATTTAAATATTTCGGTTTTATGGAGGTAAAGTTTGTAGGCCATGTGTTTATAAATATTTCTTCTGTTCTGTTTCAATCGTGGGTGTTTTCTAATACATTATTTCAAGCCTATAGATAGATACAAAAGTGGAGCATTATAAAAAGTGAGTATGTATTCATGTATAGGTGTTGGAATAAAAATAATATCTAATTTTTGGAAAAATGATTTAAAAATTAAAAATTTGAAAACAAAGAAAGGAAATTTGAAAACAAAGAAAGGAACAAGAAAAATGTTGTGTGGACGCCCCCAGACGATGAAGCAGGCTAGCTCAATACGTAGATATAGTGGGAGAAGCCTAGACGTCAGATTTCAGACTAGAGAGAGAGTCGAGTTGAGTAGAAGGCATCCGAACGTTGGACATAACACAAAAGTAGTTAAAAAATAAAAGGGTTTTCCATCTTGTTGGCATACAAATATATATATTTGTGTGTGTGTGTGTGTGTGTGTGTGTGTGTGTGTGTGTGTGTGTGTGTGTGTGTGAATATTTGTTTACTTATATAAGAAAGTCTCCGGTTAGGTATACAGTTCTCTTTGTGTGTGCGTATATACAGTCCAAGAAGATGGAAACTTCCTTTTCAATACAGAGGTTAGTCGACTTTCATCGAATGTAACAGGGACTTGGTGGTGGATATTAAACTATCAATTGTTACCAAATCCAATCATATTGCATGAATTAGTATTGAAGTATTTCCATGAGAAGCAATGCCATGCTAAAACTTTTCTATCAAGTTTAGTTAATTTCGTTGCCGTCATATGCTTAAGACATTTTGACAGATAAGGCAGAATGAAATAAATGCATTTCATTTTCTTTACAGTGACTTTTTTTCCATTAAAAAATGATCCATCAGGCAAGATACGGTTAAGTTCGTTACACGAATGACATGTTGTCAAAGACTACCTTTTAAATCTAATTTTCTTCCTTGGCAATCACATTGCCGCAAACATCAATTAAGTTTAGAGGACATTTTGTATAAGATATTTCTGAGCACTGATATCAATCTATCGCAATAAATAATTAAGGTATATTAACTTCCCTGTCATCGAAAACCGAATTTCATTTACACTTAGATCAAATATTGAACAAATTATTTTTAATATTTTTATGAAATTCTTTTATTGTTGAAGTAAGTGTTAGAACCCTATCTGCAAGATATTAAGGAAAAGGAAAGTAAAAAACGGAAAATTGAAAACAGTTTCTTGTTTTGTGATTGACACTTTAATGATAAGAAAGTAAACTCTGTTCAGTTGATAACACCGATGCCTCATGATAAGTAATATTATGGACGAAACTGAATAACAGATGGTATTTTGAAAGAACGGAAATGTTCAAGTGTATCGGGAAATGTTCAAATAGTATTGGGAATGATGTAGTGTAATGTATATATTAGAGTTAAGAAATGAATGAAATGAGAAATAAGAAAAGCTTTTAACAATGCAGTTGAAAAACCTTTACAAGTTCAAAAACCTTTATAATTCGGACATTTTAAAAAAAATTTCTGCATTGTTAGAAGCTTTCCTTATATCTCTTGTCATTCATTTTTCTACTTCTGTACTGCAATGCTTCAAGCAAACTACAACGCTTTATATATTATAGTATATATCATATATTGTAGTAAATAGAAAGCATGATGTACTTCCATTATCATTCTGGAGAGAGTAACCATTGTTTAAACATGTAAGAAGTTTTTTTATGTATATTTACGTAACGTTTTATAAGTGCTGGAACCAAATTTAATACAGCTTAAATTAGAAAAAAAAACTCAATTAAACTCTCCAATCTCTCCATTCTTACTATTAAGACAGGTTTGTATCACAATAAAATATCTGATGATAAAACATCTTATTGTCTCAGACGACTCATTGTTAATACGATTATTATTTTTCGGGCTATTAACCTACTCTTTAGGTATATAAAAGATGAATAACTTGTAATGTTTACATTGCGAATCTCAATTAGGCTTTTTATCTGAAAAGATGAAGTTAATAGTCCGAAAAATTGTAATCTCATCAAATGCGATGATAATTTTAAATAGCGTCTCTTAGGTATAAGATTCTAATTTGGATTAACATTTAGTTGAGATTAAAAAAGTGTTACGATATAAAATAAAAGAAATTACATCCAAACTTTAAAATCACATAAATAATTTTTTGTGCAATATTGATATAGACATAAATGTGTTTTGCAATCATTGATGTCCATAAAAGATTGCTTTTTTCTTGTAGTTTTCATAACCTTTTTCTGTTAATAGCAAAACCAGTATATTTATAAGTATCTTAAATAACTTTAAAATTTCCATTAAAATTAAGGTAACATTATACGTACTATTTTCTTTCTTACTCTTAAATTTACAACGACATTATATGTATTAATGCTATTTTCGTCTCTGAAATATGTATAATGATATTTATCAAATTATATAATTTCCAACCTTGTTCGTGTCTCGTTCGAAGATAACATTTTTCGAACGGAACTTTTATGTCATCAATCTCACTGTTCTTCGAACCCTGCTACGGCAGCTGACACAACCTTTCCTCCAGACTTAGGAGGGAAAAGTAAATTAGAATTAAATGTGTATTAATTGTATTTCGCTGGGGAGAGAGAGTTAGCTTTTAGTTACGTAATAACCTATTTGGATATTTCTATTTTCCCATGAAACTAATCTGAATGATTACCAACGTTTATGGGAAATATTTTAAAAGCAACGACAATTTGTATAATTGCTTTGCTCAGACAGTATCGTATTAAATAGCTTTTATTTCTCGGTCTATTGTTCATATATTTTGAAAAGTAATGAGAAATGACTCACACACGTATGATGTTGAACAATAACCTACACCATAGTGTACAGTAAAATTACTGAGAAAAGCCTATTAAAATGTGAACTGTATCAGGCCCAATACACAAAGAAATAGCAAAGTAGTCAAGTGGTTCTGTTGACATAACTTAACACGTATGTAATTGAACGCCTTTATTTGCGAGTCACAAAATTCCCCTCGGCCTATTTTATCAGTAGTGTCCTGAAAGACTATCAGGATTTCATTAGTGCAAATATAAACTAAATCTGAAGTCCCAACTGAAAATGTATGCAATAAAAACAGTGGTTACAAAAGTTACATTTTAGCCTCAAAGTTACATTTACTGTTGATCAAATTCAGTTGCAGTGTAATTTTGTCTGAATGGATTAGTTCCGATTAAATTTAATGTAAATAGCGCTATAAAATGAATTCTATTTGTTCAGACCATTTCATGAATAAGGTTTTATATATTACAATGCTTTCAGTTTTAATTTAGACATATCTCTTATTTCTTTATGTAGTCTATCTAAATGTATTTTATTGTATAAGCATGGTTAATTTAGCGAAGGTTATTTACACAATTATTTCATTAAACATGATAATAATTTTATTTGTTAACATACATATGTTTACATACTGAAAGGTATGTTCATATGTGTGCATAATTGAAAGAATTTTCTCATGTATACTATTCGTAAATAATTTTCAAATGATTCATACAAGGAAAGCAATGTCGACTCTGGTGAGATACGATCACTGAACATGTTAATATCCGCGCCAAACAGAACAAAAACATTATCAGACAGACGCTATATTACAACATTAAATACCGTATAGAACCTAATCTCGTTCTAATTCCTTCCAAGTTAAAGCTTTGCTAATGTAGAATTTGTATCTTTCTGTTTGTAATTTCTATACCAATTCAGTAAATCGACATATTTTGTTGACATATTTTGATTCATGCGCCTCCTTTAGTCGGTATGTCTAAAAATAAATCAATATCTTACCAATTGTGCTATACATAAACAATCCCTCGTATTTACTTTATACTTATTGATGCAGCAACATTGATAAATAGATTTAAACATCCTCCTCAATGAACGCGAGATCAAACGGAATTATCACTCAAGCAAATCCTCAATGATCAGTTTTAAACTTATATAAGTCATTATAACTCTGCTGCACTCAAAACTTGTAGTTCATTTAGATCACTATGGTATAACAGCCTTATGTAAAAGATGTTTTGCCATGATAATCATATATTCAATGCCGCTACATCTTCGAGTCCAGTTTCTCCTATACATCTTATCAATCGAATTTTCAGCTGCCAAAATAACTTTAACATATGTATACCCAACCGAACGTTAAGTGTATGAAAATGCTATTGCAGAAAGTAACTTGTAAAACAATGGAAATATATAGGAAACATTGTTGTTCGTAAGAGCCTTATCTAAAACTGTGTAATAAAAGTGAAATAATCATATGATTGACGGGTCAATTTAACGAATTAAGAAACACTAAAAAACTACGATATTCACTTTTGTATCTATTTTTTTAATATTATCATTTAGTAATGAAAGAGTGCTAAAAATCTTCATACTGATCACTCACGTAATTACCCTACATATATCGGTTTCAAATCTTGGCAAAAAGCCGAAAATTTCGAGGAAACAAGCTAGTCAATTACATCGACCCCAGTGCCGAACTAGTTCTTATTTTTACCAATCCCGAAAGGATGAAACGCAAAGTCGACCTCGGTGGAATTTCAACACAGTACGGACGAAATGTTGTTAATCACTTTTTCCGGCGTGTTAACGATTCTGCAAGCTCGGCACCTTGGATTACAAAAGCGAGTGTTTGCTTTCCTTCATCTTATTTTCCTTTCCTTCATCTTATCTTCCTTTCCTTCTTCCCCCGCCCCTTGAATTTCCTTAATTTAGCCCTATCCCTCCACATGGAGCTTATGCCACCGATGACTTTTCCCCATTATCCTCGACTCTGGACTGTAAGACCTTCATTTCTCAGGTCTTCTTGGTTTTGAATTTTTATCGATGCTTTTATAAATTTGCTTTTTCTTGGTAGAGGTTTTGGCCCTGGGCAAACGCATATTTTATCTCCTGTAAACAATGATCTATATCAGTCTTGCATGGGAGGCCCTACCTGGAGCATGCGCTTCGCTGGCATAGCTCTCAGAGTAATTGAGGCATACAAGCCACCACACAGCAACAAGGACTGAATGCAATATAATAATTATTCAGAGTGTTGCCTATTTATTATTCATTTTTGCCCTAAGTTGGAAGTTTGAGTGGCATTGCTGTATTAATTTTTGACATATGAGTCTTTAGTTACTTTCATACGCAAATCCATCCCTCTCTCTCTTTTTCTCTCTCTCTTTCTCTCTCTCTTTCTCTCTCTCTTTCTCTCTCTCTTTCTCTCTCTCTCTCTTTCCCTCTCTCTTTCTCTCTTTCTCTCTTTCTCTTCTTGGCATTCGTATCGTAAATTGTTTAATTTAATCGTTTATCTCTATTTTTTCCTAAGTAAAACATTTTTTTACTGTATTTGGCAAGTTGTTTAGAACGTTTGGTGTTATCCTTCACTTGTGCATATAGACTGTCCCAAAACAGGTTTGGTATATTTGCTTATGATATCAGTATATTAACTTTAGGTTTTGGCAAAGTTGATTCTTTTCAACTTAGCAAACATCTTACAATAATTGAGCGATACTATGATTAGAAATTGGAAACATGCTTTAAGACAATCCCTTTATATGCTAAGCAACTGATAATTTTAAATGCTCAATCCAGTACTTGAAGGAAAAGAAAATGCTCTTAATAATTATATTTTTTGAAAGATGTATGATAATGAATTAAATCAATTAATTAGAGAAGGGAAACAGAGGAAATGTGATTAAAGGCTTATGTGCCAAAAATTCTAACAACAGCAATTAACTGGACCCATGGGTATAAATTTAACAAAAGGTTTCAATTAACCAAGATACAAAAGAAGGGACAATGCTTAAAGTTGAAGGCAATTATGAAAGAAACAAAGGAAAACAAAAGCAGATAAAAAGATACTAAAGTACGAAAAGGAAAGAAACCACCAGAGACATAATAAAGACTAGTCTTCAAATAGTTTTCAAGAAATTGCAGAGGAATCCAGCGAGACGGTAGGTCACAGAAGTGCAAAGGGACTTTTTGACACTTCACAACAGATTATGGTTCGTAAATTAAATGAAAAAGTGAATGTAACAAAATTTTCAATGGCTAAAATAACTGCTCCGCGATTTAATTACAACAGAAAAATAATAGAAAATAAATAAATAAAAATTTAGGAAAGCATTTTTTGTTGCACATTTATGATCTACCAGCTACGGTTTAACGATCCGCTGATTCTTGACGATAAATAATTATTCGAGTTTGTTTTATTTCCACATATATTTGGAAATAAACGTTTGTTAATTGAATTTATTTTTCTGGATAAAGTATTATACAATTTGCGTGTAAAACATCCAGATTAAATGAAAAAACAAAAAAAAAAAAGAACGCTAGTTTTTCGTACGTCCCAAATGCATCGAAAGTTCAATTTAATTAGGCATGCAATGCACGAATAAAAATGTTGATTCGATACGAGCTAAATTTGGTAGATATAATTTTTATGACAGTTCCTTTGTGAAATATTACACGCTGATAGAATGTTAAATATTAACAAAGATCATATTGATTAAACAGTGTTTATCTTTACTGCTCCAAGGAAAACAATAAATTATTGCCATTTTGGTTGTTTTCTCTTAATTTTCTTTTGCATTTCATGATCATAAACAGAATCACGTGTATGTCACTGTACATACACATGTGTATCACTATCCATGCACAAACACATAAACACACACATACATACACAAATGGAGTGAGGGCGAGAGGAAATTGAGTGCAGAGAAAGGAAAGGCAAGGAAAGGCAAGGAAAGGAGAACGAACGATGAATGAGTGACAGATGCTAAATACATATGCAGAAGTACTGTTGCACGTGAGTGCCCACTTAATCAATCGTCGAATGCTGGCGTTATAATATTTGAAGTTGAAGTTAACTACTGAACTGAGCCATATCATTAAGCAGCATTGATATATAGGAACATAGAATTAAACAACATTACTTCAACCGACGATCATCATTCAGACACAGAGATATGAAGAATGCAACATTATTAAATTACATATGTCAAGTAAGAGAGCATGAATCCTATTTTAATATAAAGGGGAAAAATCTTAGAAATATGTTGACCAAACATCTTTGGGACATATAGTTACAACTTAAGTAAAGCAGAAAGGTTTCTCATACGGAATAACATCGACCATATCATGAATTATATCAATACAAATTCCACATTTTTACGTTTACGAAATTTCTGGAAATCAATACCGGCACTGAATAAACTTGGCCAACATTAAACTATCATTCACTCTGTTGTGCATGGGGAGAGTCATTTTACTTTTGTGCCTTATAATGTAACACACTCACCGGTCAAATTTCCACTAATTTCTTATTTTGATTTTCCTAAAATTTTCGTTGCGTCTTGCAACCTTTTCAATAGTCTTCACTCTGTCCGTTATTTACACTGCGTTCCTTCTTGTTTGTTTGTGCGCATATGTGTGGATCAGTGTGAGTGTGTGTGTGTGTGTGTGCCTATGCATGAATGCATGTGCGTATGTATGTGTGTAGATAAGGGACAGACTCAAGACTATTGAGAAGGTTGCAAGACGCAACGAAAATTTTAGGAAAATAAAAATAAGAAATATATTTCATTAGAAGTATGCCCAACAAAAGCAGATCCAAGCTTAAAGAAGTAGAATGTCAAATATGTATAATACTTAAAAAATAAATACTATTCACTCCATCTCACATTCAGTCATTATATTTAGAAAATCACGAATGTAAAACTTCAAATATATTATAAAAATATATAAGATATATTTTCTTGTTGAGCCTTGTTTAGACTAAACGATATTTTACTGACTTGATAATAATATGTAATGATCCGCGAGACGTATGAAACAAACTAATCATACATCGTCTATAAATTTGTAAATAAGGTATTTTAATGTAACAAGCATTATATGGAGGCGTATTTTGTGAAACATCGGAGAGATGTATGATTATTTGGTGAAGAGAATTACTTATTCCAGGATTGATTGTTACTGGGCGACCCACTGACCAAGTTTTTTCACCATAGAATCACGTGATTAGCACTTTGTGTATAAAATATTGGAACGGAAACTGTCGTGTACGAATTTGTGTGTATATATGCATGTGTGTATGAGTATGTGTGTTCGTACGTATGGTGTGATTCCATGCTGAGAGAAAAGTCAGATTTATTGCGAAGTTAATATTGGTCAGGACTTCATGGTTCGCCTTTCGGTTTCTTCGGCCAGAGAAACAATCTTAGTTTGGGTGTGTTTTTCTTGAGAGAGAAGCTATGTCAAATGAACGGCGTATGTATAATGCCTTGTACAATTTCCATGAACGATTTTTTAAGTATTAAATAATATAAAGAGTTAAAGATCAAGAAATAGAGTGAAGAGTTAGATGACTAGAAGGGATGCGAACGGGAATATAATGAGCAGGAAGGACTAGAGGAAAACAATAAGTGTTTTATTGGATATAACAGCTTACCATATTCAGAGTAACTTGTAAATGGACCAATTCTTACAAAGTTTAAGAGTTTATTCCTAAAAACGTTTAAATGTCATATGGAATTTATGTGAAGTGTATATTTGATTTTCTAAATAAGTGAGCGCGTGTCCGTGTGTGTGCATGTATACCAACGTATGTGAAATGAATGTATGCTTGTTTCTAATATAATTGTTTATATATATATATGTGTGTGTGTGTGTGTGTGTGTATGTATATGTATGTATGTATGTATGTATATATGTTTGTAAAAGTAAATAAATACTACATGAGTTTATATAATAGAAATCTATAATTTGCATTTGCCCGTTAGCTCTTTTTCCTATAAGCGTTTGGTGACGATTATTTGCGTCTCTACTATTAACGAGCATGAATTTTATTCTAAGTAAAACATTTGTTCATCGAAGCTAATTATTCCAAAGTAAGTTGGTCTTGTTTTTTCGCTGAGATTTACATTACTTATTCAAGTGATTTCTAAAAGCACTGAGCTTTTCAATAGTTCTTATTAGCAAGAGAATCATAAATTTTTATAGCTTTCTTTTATATATACGATATTTTAAACTTATAACTGAAAAATATACATAGAAAAGAAAAAAAAAACACAAGCAAAGTTTCCTTCACTTGCTGAACAAACCGATAACCAAAACCTGAAATTTCAATAAAATTAATCTTCACTGTATATTTGGGGTTGGGTATTTGTGTGTACGCGGGTCGGCTTGCTGGTCACATTTTTCCGCCTCCTAGGGATATTTACCAATCTTCTCAGCTGTTTTCACGGCTATTCAGCATTCGAGGTTTAATTTCATTTAACTTTCTCTCAAAGAGCCTGAGGAAACTGCACAAAGTAGATGTAGGCGTTTTAAAATCAAGGCTGGACTTTTTCCTGTCGAGAATCCCAGATGAAGCTACATCACGGCAAGAGGTGCAAATAGGGTAACTACATCAAACTCCATTCTTCACAACGTGCCACATATTGGAGGAGGCTCTCAGAAATAATAGTGTAGCAATACGGCGTTGCGTCAGCATGCCCGCAGCTCTGAGCTGAAACTACAAAGAAGAGAAAAATATATATATATATATAAACATATGTACATACATATATATATATATATTCTTATACATATATATATGCTTATATATATATACACACATACATATATGTAAGATATCAAATCACTCGGGGTCTCTGTTTTAAATAAAATATGTCCTCATATTCCCAAAGCTATTATATAGCGTTATGAAAGACAATATTTGTTGTTAGGGATCCCTTAGCTTAATGGTACAGAGTACTCTCTCGGAATTTGAGAGGTACAAGGTTCGATTCTCTGTAGCAGGTTGCAGGTCACATTTGAACTTCCTCTAAGTGTACTTACCCGATCTGCTGAGCTGTTTTCACAGCTATTCGATGTTTATATATATACACATTTATACTACATCCCTATTTGTTCTCCTATTATATTTCTTTTGATATGTGTGGGTACGAGGGACTGTATAAAATTTCGAAGGAAATGACTGATTGTAACTTCGAAGTTCCGGCTTTTTGCTGTTATCAAACAGTAATTTAACATTGCTATATAAGTTTTTTTCTTTTTTGTGGATTGCCACTTATCTTGAGGACAGAGTGATGAATTTCTAAAAATAGGTGATGTTTATATGAGTTAGCAGAGAGACAACAGAAGCGGATATATTAAAAAAACCAAAGCCGGGCTGGACAAGAGAAGGAAAATATATTTTTATACTGTTGGTAAAGACGTTTGATATTTTTCCCACGCTTTAGCACAGCTTAAACCTATAACATCTATATTCATAAAGATTCTTGCATAAGCCTTAAAAGAGTATAATAAAAGATATAAACGCTTACAGGCAATTCTGAATAAATTTTAGAAAACCTTGAAGTAATCATATATTGTGATCTACCACATGCTTCAATGAACCCAAACAATAACATATAAACTAGCCACAAACCCCTCCACACACGAAATATAACCAATTCAGCAGTTGCTATGGAGCCAACACGACTTTATCTGGTCAAAGGAGAAAGACTATTATCATCATTAAATCTCAACACTCAAGCTATACTTTCTTTTTCCTCTTCTTCTGTTTTTTTCTTATAAACCATTTCGTTTTTCTTCCTATAAATTCATTCATAATGCACCTATTTTGCATATACATCAAGCCACAGAAGACCAAAAAAAAATATCAAAAGCTATATTTAACATTATTTACATTTAACGGATATTTGCCCTCACCTTGTTTGTTGTTAACTCAACGTTTCGGCTGAAATACCCTCCAGTCTTCATCAGGTGTCTTCGGGAAACTTCGAACCTGAGTTCTCATTCCTAAGGCATTTTTCGATGCTCACAGGCCAGGCATATAGCATAGTGGTTAAGAACACGGGCTACTAACCTCACGATTCCGAATTCGATTCGAAGCAGTGACCTGAATAATAATAATAATAATAATAATAATAATAATAATAATAATAATAATAATAATAATAATAATAATAATAATAATAATAATAATAATAATAACAACAACAATGTCCTGATGCAAACACAAGGCACATCGAAAAATACCTTAGGAATGAGAACCCAGGTTCCAAATTTCCCCATTACACCTGATGAAAGCTTGAGGGTATATCAGCCGAAACGTTGTGTTAACAACAAACAAGATGACACAAATCCGTCAAATGTAAATAATGTACATAATTTCTCATCTCTTAAATATAGAACTGAACTATATTTAGCGGTTGAAAAAGCAAACTAACATATCAAATAAATGTGTATCTTTAAAGTAATCCATAAGTATACCAAGCGTAATAGCGTTTTCCAGGATCGGATATCTGTATTACAGTTACAGTCCGTTTTGACGGGCTTCTATATATTCTGCGTCCACTCAGTTTCATTCGAGAGCATTCATCCGATCCGAGCTTATAGAAATGACAAAATGCCAAAAAAGTAAAGTATATGCAATTTGATATAAATAAAGTAAGATTTAAATATAAATAATATATATATAAATGCAAAAATATTCATATACACATTAAGAAAAAAAGATACATACATATTTACAGATATTTTGTTGGGTGGTGGTTGACTCTTCAGGAATTCCTCAGCCCTTTGACGGGTCTTATTTTTCATCCCGCATGGAGTCGGGGTTGCTACTTTAGTCGCCGCCGAACCCACCATGCGACAGGTTGTACTGGATTACTCAAAAAACCCTCACACACACACACACACACTAAAAAACGACCTCACACAGACACATATATATGTATATATACACAGATATATATATATATATATATATATATATTATATTATGTGAAATAGAAAGATGAATAATCTTGTAGTAGATTAATCAAAAGTTTAACCGATACCGTTCAGCTCCATTTCTTCAATTCACCAATAATGTTTTATATATATATATATATATATATAATATATATATATATATATATATATATATATATATATATATATATATATATATATATATATATATATACATGCATACATACATACATACATACATACATACATACATACATACATACATACATACATACATATTTATATACACACATGCATATATATACATACATGCACGCATATATTTTTTATCTTTTACTGGTTTCAGCCCAGGGCTGACATGCTGATACACCACCTGTAGTTACGCGGTGTTGTTTCCGATATTGCTTTTGGTGAAATATCGAGTTGGACGGAGCTGCACTTCTTTGCATCTCCTGCAGTGATGTGGGTTCATCTGGTATCTCAGAGAGAAACCTGTCCAGACGTTCCTTGAAAACTTCCACATCAATACCATGTAGATCTCTAAAGTTGCCTGGAAGGATGTTGAGCGATTGCGGCCCCTTAAAATCAAGTCTATTGCAGTACTGTGTCCTTATTTTAGATGGTACTAGCAGTATCGCCCGGCGTTGCTCAGGTTTGTAAGGGAAATAACTATAAAGCATTTTTAGAGAGTTATAGCCAAAAAATAGCAAAATAATGGAAAAAAATATGGTAAATTTTTTTTTGATAGTTAAAAAAGGTGGAGTTGCGTCCCCTACACAGTTTGTGGTTTGTGTTCCTGATTCTCGACCCCATGTCGAATTTATCGATTTTTTTCAGAACTGGGGGAACTTTTCAAAATTTTCGCTGCGTTAGTTTTGAATTATGACATTAGGCTATGTGTGTGTCAAGTTTCATCAGAATCGGTTGAAAGCCGTGGTCAGGGTGAGGGTACAAGCAAACAGACACACAGAAACACGCACAGACAAACTGCCGTTTATATAGAGAGAGATGATGCAGTGCTGTCCAGTTCGAGGATTTGTATAGCTGTCAATTCTAAAATTGTGAGCTAAAACCTCCAAGATTTTCCAAATATATATCACAGCATATATCTCCCATCTTTCTCCAGGGAATAGAGACTGAGCTCTTTTAACATCTTCCAGTAGCCCATCTTTTGCATCAAATCAATTTTCTTTGTGTATTGGCGCAGGATTGCTTTGAGTTCCGCAGCTTGTTTCACAGTCTCTTTGGACCATAGTTAGGAGCAGTAGTCCAATCGACTGAGAAGGAAAAACGGGTGATAGTGACTTCGAATTTACATCCTGCGAGCTTTTTTCAGATTCATTAGCGAAAGTAAACAGTCCGAAATTTCGAAGTCACTGTCACACCTCTTTTTAAAATTTGAAATATATATATATATATATATATATATATATGTGTGTGTGTGTGTGTGTGTGTGTGTGTGTGTGTGTGTGTGTGTGTGTGTACATACATATGTATCTATACAATTATGATTGTATGTGTATGTGTCTGTCTATATCTATCTATCTATCTATCTATCTATCTATCTATCTATCTATCTATCTATCTATCTATCTATCTATCTATATATATATATATATATATATATATATATATATATTATATATATATATATATAATATATATATATATCAATACATGTATGCATGAAATTGTGTTTATTTTATCGCAGACTGAGAATCGGTATATTATGAATGATGTCCGATTGGATTATCTCCCCTTGTTCATTTCATACGATTCAAGATCGCTAAATATATGATGGACATCTGCGGAAAAACTCCCTAGCACAGGCACGAAATTCTTAAAAGAAAGAAAATGGAAACTGGAACCTTCTGGTCAAGTAGTTTATAGTGTTTCCCTAGAGTCAATTTTCTTTTTTAAAACGTAAAATGTGACGCACTGCGCAATTCTATGTAACGTACTGCGTAAAGTTAACATTACATATCATAATTAATATCATAACATACACGATTTATTTCCCAAACACATTACACTTTCTGATTGCGTTTGCGCTACTTTGTCATGGGTATGGATTAGTTCTCATCTGATATTTGGTTCTTCACAGAACAAACTTTCATAACAAGTTATGTGTTGGTGATGTGTCAAACACAAACCTTCTGCTTGTTATTTATTTCTAATACTATCAACGACATACCGCTATATATCTTAGTTGTCATCTATTTAGTATTCCTTCTGCTCTTTTTACGTTCTTATGTTTGTTTATATTTTATTTCACTTCATTAATTTCCATCATTTTTGTTTGCAATTTTTTATACATTTAAAAAAAAACAAATTTTGTTTATTCATGTCCTCATGTTATTTTATATGAAATTTTCTCTTCCACCCCAGCCTTTACCCCCACCTTGCTATTATTTAGAACATCAGTCTGCATTGATGTTCACTGAGTTGATGATATGTAAACAAGAAATGTTCTGCCACAAAGATTTTATCTACTTAATAGATATTTTGCGAACCGTTTTCTAACCATCCCCTTTTTACATTATATACTGCTTTCAGGTTGTCTTTTATCAATTTGTCTATCTCCATGGTATTCTACATTTTTCTACCAAGGTTTAAAAATCGATTCTTTGCAATGATGAACAGCACGAGCTTAGCGTGGATCTAGTCATTGAATTCAGTTTCTCTTACGTATGTATGATTCCATAGACACACACGCATCATGATAGACACATGTAAATAAACTCATATATCTTCACGCACGTACACACACACATGCTTATTTATGTGATCTATATAAATATACATATATGTGTGTGTGTATATATATGTATATATATATATATACGTGCATGATACAAATAAATAAAGAAAACACGTGTGTTGATAATATAATCTAATATGCATACAAGAATATGCATGCATAATACACTAGATTATACGAATAGTTTTATGAAAATGAATATTTAATGTTAATATTAATGTATTTTGGTAGGTTTTAGACGTATAAAAGCTTAGCGTAACTCTACATTACTGAGCACTCGATATTAATTGCATATCGAAGGATGTACTGACAAACACACTGATATATATCTATTACTTAAGACAGTGCATTTGTGGCTTTGAGTTAGTTTAACTCTTATCTTTAGCAAAAGCGGTGATAGTCAGTGCCCTCGGTCACATCTGTAACATCTATTAGTTCTGCCTTTAGGTTCTAATTGCTGATAAGCCACCATTTTAATTTGGTACACACACACACACACACACATACACACGTGAATGCGAGCGCGTATAAATGCAGCCGTACTATGTTACACTTAAGGCCTTAATGGCAGCAACAGTAATTTCCTTCCAAGCCTAAACTCAGATTGATTAACTCTTTTAAGTGTTGCAAAAACGTGTACGCAGTTTGCATATCACTGGGTTGTCGATTCCTTTTTCATTTTGCTTTTTGTTTTTCCGTGAGTACTGCTGTACTAGTAAAACGTGTCATGTTACTGCATCGCCAGCAATATCAATAAACTCAGTGACGCCGATAACAAAACAACTGACAACTTTACCATTTAATACATTTTATAGTAAAGATTTCTACTCCCCTACAGATAAATCTCTCCTCTTAAAATCCTTAGAACTCTAGAAGCAAGATATTGATTTCAAATTTTGACACATGATCAACAAGTTTGGAGGAGGGGGTAAGACGGTTACTACGACTGCAGCATTCAACTGGTACATATTTTATCAACCCCGAAAGGGATGAAAGGCAAGGTCGACTTCGGGGTAATTTGAAATCAGAAGGCATTTTTCCTGGCGTACTAAAGATTCTTATTTCTTTACTGCCCACAAGGGGCTACACACAGAGGAGACAAACAAGGACAGACAAACGGATTAAGTTGATTATATCGACCCCAGTGCGTAACTGGTGCTTATTTAATCGACCCCGAAAGGATGAAAGGCAAAGTCGACCTTGGCGGAATTTGAACTCAGAACGTAGCAGCAGACGAAATACCGCTTAGAATTTCGCCCAGCGTGCTAACGTTTCTGCCAGCTGAAGAAGCAAAATATTAAGATTGAGTTAAAAAGGAAATTTCCTTTTAAGTGGACGATGCTTCGTTGGAGAGTCATCATGGGTCTGAGTTTTCAGTTCTCTTTGGATCACTTATCCAAGACACTCTAACTAAGGCGGAATTTGAACTCACAACGTAAAGACAGACGAAATACCTATTTTTTACTACCCACAAGGGGCTAAACACAGAGAGGACAAGCAAGGACAGACAAACAGATTAAGTCGATTATATCGACCCCAGTGCGTAACTGGTACTTATTTAATCGACCCCGAAAGGATGAAAGGCAAAGTCGACCTTGGCGGAATTTGAACTCAGAACGTAGCAGCAGACGAAATACCGCTTAGAATTTCGCCCGGCGTGCTAACGTTTCTGCCAGCTGAAGAAGCAAAATATTAAGATTGAGTTAAAAAGGAAATTTCCTTTTAAGTGGACGATGCTTCGTTGGAGAGTCACCATGGGACTGAGTTTTCAGTTCTCTTTGGATCACTTATCCAAGACACTCTAACTAAGTGTCTATCACCCAGAACTCACGCCTGGACACAAACGATGACCTAGCAACTTACGAGTCCCATAAACTGTCATGATATCGATTTAAGAAGAATTTCATAGCGTTCATCAAGAAGTTTATTTTAGATTTAATTATCGACTCTTATCTAACAACATTCAACTTTTCGGACATGAATCTATACCTTCTGATAACCAAATGCTATCCCTAGTGAGAGGTTTAGGAAAGAATAGTTCCATATTCATACGAACTGGTTGCTAATTTACTGCTCTTTCTTTCTCTCTCTCTCTCTCTCTCTCTCTCTCTCTCTCTCTCTCTCTCTCTCTCTCTGTATATATATATATATATATATCGAGCCATTACTTTGCGGTTTGAGGCATAAAGGAACATATCATTTCACCATATGTGTAACAACCAGTTACACCAACAACGAAATACTACCAACATTAACCCCAAAATAACAATAACGATACTTATAATCATAATTATAATGTGCCTGTACTTGAGTGCGTGAGTGTGTGAGTGATGGTGTATTACTTTGTGAATGTTTGAATGTGTATATGTGTATGTGTATCTGTATCTGTATGTGTACATGCGTATGTTTCAATGGCTCTGTCTGTGTGTGTACATGCGTATGTATGTGTACATGCATGTGTTTCAATGGCTGTGTCTGTATGTGTACATGCGTATGTATGTGTACATGCATGTGTTTCAATGGCTGTGTCTGTATGTGTACATGCGTATGTATGTGTACATGCGTATGTTTCAATGGCTGTGTCTGTATCTATTTTAAAATATTTTATACAGGAGGGGAGGCAATACGCATGAATCTTGATAGTGACTTCGAGATTTGTGAGAGGGTGAGAGGAAGGTATCATCAAATTTGAAGCCTGGTCTAATGGTTTGCATTAAAATAAACTCCACTAAAGACACACAAAAGAGCAAGTGGTGGCAACGGCCCGGTTTACAGATTAATTCTACCACCCAACTAGAACATGACGGTGGAAAATATGGCGAAATGATATGTTTCTTTATGCCCCAAAATGCAAAGTAATGGTTCGATATATATATGGAGAGAGAGCGGTAAATTAGCAACCAGACTGAAATATGTACTGAGTCGATATGACAGACTAAAACTTTGAAAGCGGTTTCGCAGCATGGCGTTGTACAATAATAGAAAACGATAAAAGATGTAAAAGTTGTAAGTTTTCGTTTCTAAAGGTTGTTGTTTACTTAGTTTTATCAGAGACTGCCACAGGATATTTTCAAAGAAATTCTTACTTGCTTATTTGCCAGTTGTCAATACCTAATTGTATACTTCTGTCTGGAATCAGATTTGAATGGAATTGGCACTGGAGCTAACAAATGAGACATATTTCTATATATTTCTCAGACAATATTTCAACGTTTTTAATAATTCCACATCTTTTGAGGCGAAGTAATAAAGAAAAAGAGAAGAGACCAAGCAGATACTTATACAAAACATTCTATTGCTCAGTGTGAATACATCAAGCTCATTCGCAGTAGATAGAAAAACAACATCTGTCGTTAATGTTTATGGTATGTTTACTGAAGCCTAGTTATTAAACATATACCACTGCTAATTCTTAATCGACTCTCCATTATAAATTTCAAATAAATTCTATCTACAAAATTTTACAAATATTTGCATACTTGAATTTGGTATTGTTTCTTTTAGTGAAATTGCAAGAACATGTGAAGCAGTGACTATTCTCCTATGCAGGGTCTACAAAATGATAACGGTTTTGATACTCAGTAATGAGTCCAGAAGCATGGAGTGAAGGGGGCGCAGGGGGCTACAAACGCACCTCCTGCAATTTCTGGTGGGGTGCAAAAGCAAAGTTTATAGATAACTGTGTGTAAAAAGCGACCTGTGAAAATAGCTTAGAGTTAGGTTACTTCTCAAAGAACAACGAGCAAAATTGAATTAAAAAACAAAAAGAAAACTTGTTTTTAAAAGTTTTGGCCCTCGGTTTGCACCGCCTAAGCAAATTTCATTCTTGAGCAAATGTACTTAGTATGAAATATGCAAGTTAAATATGCGCAGGAATGGCTGTGTAGTAAGTAGCTTGCTTACTAACCACATGGTTCCAGGTTCAGTCCCACTACGTGACGCCCTGAGCAAGTGTCTTCTACTATAGTATCGCGCCGACCAAAGCCATCTGAGTAGATTTGGTAGACGGAAACTGAAAGAAGCCAGTCGTATATATGTATATGTGTGTGTGTGTGTGTGTGTGTGTATGTGTGTCTGTGTATCTGTGTTTGTCCCCCCCCCCTCAACATCGCTTGACAATAGATGCTGGTGTGTTTATGTCCTCGTAACTTAGCGGTTCGGCAAAAGAGACCGATAGGATAAGTACTAGGATTACAAAGAATAAGTCATGGGGTCGATTTGCTCGACTAAAGGCGGTGCTCCAGCATGGCCACAGTCAAATGACTGAAACAATTAAAAGAGCACTAACAAAATAATGGCTTCAAATATTGGCACAAGACCAGCAATTTCTTGGGAATGGGTAAAGTCGATTATGTTGACTCCAGTGCTCAACCGATATTTTATTGACCACGAAGGGATGAAAGACCTCGGCAGAATTTCAACTCAAAACATAAAGAGTGATGAAATGCGGTTGAGTATTTTGCCCGGTGTTCTAATGGTTCTGCTAGCTCTCCGCCTTAGCATAAAACTGTGAGTAGGAAGTTCTGGTGTAGAACTGTTCAGTAAATTGTTTTTGTACAGTATCAAGGAGGAGTTAAGACAAGGTAAAGGCGAAAATGATGGACGCACATGGCCTAGTGGTTAAAGCAGTGGACATGCGGTCAAGAGATCGCGGGTTCAAATCTCAGACTGGGCGGTGCGTGTGTTTATGAGCGAAACACCTAAGTACCATACGGCTCCGGCAGAAGGTAATGGCGAACTTCTGCTGACTCTTTCCCCACAAATTTCTCTCACTCTTTCCTCTTGCATCTCGCAGCTCACCTGCGACGGGCCGGCGTCCCGTCCAGCTGGGGAACCTATTCGCCAAGGGAACTGGAAACCAGCCCTTGTGAACCAGGCATTGCTTGAGAAGGAACAAACAGCAACTACAAAGGCGAAAAGAGAAACGTATAGAACAAATAGGTATGAGTGGAAAGATGCTGATTAAATCTTGGGAGAAATCTTTCTACGATAAAATCTATAGCAAGATGTAACATCATGGCTGTGTGTTATTGGATGGTGATTAAATCTACTGATAGTTAGATATTTTCTATTAGTCAAACGAAAAAAAAAACTTCAGTGTTTTAACACTAGTAAATAACAATAACAGTTCAGATAATATTGGTTTCAAATTTTGGTACACGGCCAAAAATTTCGGAGGAGAAATGAGTCTATTACATCTATCCCAGTTTACTAATGATACTTATTTTATCGACCCCGAAAGAACGAAATGAAACACCCTGAAACTTACTTACCACTCCACTCAAACCCACTCACCCAAAGAAAGATTTTAACTCAATAGAGAATATGTAAATATATTGTATATAGCCCAGATTAACTTCTATGCATGCCCGTCCAACGAGAGCTTAATTGTCCAAATCATCAACGTCACTGTCACTAATATAATTATTTAGGAGTAATTTATATGTACACGTGCAGGAGTGGCTGTGGGCAAGTAGCTTGCTTACCAACCACATAGTTCCGCGTTCAGTCCCACTGCGTGGAACCTTAGGCAAGCGTCTTCTACTATAGCCTCGGGCCGACCAAAGCCTTGTGAGTGGATTTGGTAGACGGAAACTAAAAGAAACCCGCCGTATATATAATATATATATATATATGTGTATTTATGTATGTATGTATGTATGTGTGTATGTGTGTGTGTGTGTGTGTGTGTGGTGTGTGTGTGTGTGTGTGTGTGTATTCTACTCGCTCTATGGCTTAAACCGGGCAGGTCTGACCTCTTTCACCTAACATACAACGTTATTCTAAAAATAAACAATCGCATCATCGAAATCTTATAGTTGTGAGATAATACATGCTTAATTTAAAATATGAATAAATAATTTTTACAGTTCACTGATTAATCTCAATGCTATAAAGGGTAAATGTTGCTGATGCATATAAACAAATATTCTTTTCTACTCTAGCCACAAGGCCCAAAAGGGGGCTAGTCGATTACATTGACTCCAGTACGCAACTGGTATGTAATTTATCGACCCCGAAAGGATGAAAGGCAAAGTCGACCTCGGCGGAATTAGATCTCAGAACGTAACGGCAGACGAAATACGGCTTCGCATTTCGCTCGGCGTGCTAACGTTTCTGCCAGTTCGCCGCCTTTGCATATAACCAAATATAGTATAGAATGAAGCTTACCCCCTATGATGTATGCAACACTCTGGCCTTCTATTTTACACGATAATATCATTCTACGAACAACGTCATCGTCTATAATATTCGGTTACAATATGCATGGGTTGTTAAAGCTAAGAAGTGTTCAAATAATCTATCGACAATCTGTTAATATCAAACTTAACATTACTTCAGCAACTGTAGATGTCTAAGAATTTCCCCGAAAAACAAATTACGATAGTGTAGCTGAACTAGCAAGCATGTTCCATATTTGTTGTGGTCTATATTTAGCCTTCGATTATATCTTGTCTATCAAAAACATTCGCACCAATTACATCCTATGTTTATAACAGAAATATTCTTTTCTGCTATAGGCTCAAGGCCCGAAATTTTGGGGGAGTGGGTAGTCGATTAGATTCACCCCAGTACGCAACTGGTACTTAATTTATCGACTACGAAAGGATGAAAGGCAAAGTCGACCTCGGCGGAATTTGGACTCCGAAAGTAAAGACAGACGAAATACTGCTATCCCTTTCGCCCGGCGTACTAACATTTCTGACAGCTCGCCCTCTTTATTACAGAAATATCATAAATAGGATGTGTGACGAAAGATTTCCGAACAAAGGACCTGAATTAAAATAATAGCAGTAATAAATGGGTGAAGAATGAATATATAGTGCGTGTGTTTATTTGGGGGGAAAATGGCCTCCCGAAATGAAATACAACAATATCTATTTCAACACACGGTTTCACGTCAGGAAGCTAGCAACACAAATTCACAAACACACACACACACACACACACACACACAAACACACACACACACACGTACATATATATATGTATGCATAATTATTAACGACAATATCAATATTAATACAAAAAGATAACCCTTATTTTCATCTTAACGTGGTTGTATTGTTATGGCGCCGAATCCTGCGTCATTTAGCTCCAGAGGACATCTCATATGGATGCGTGCTGCATTAAAAGATATATATTTAATAGACTTATACGCTTGGCAGAAGACAATCGTCTGCTACAGGCGCCAGAACTATCAGATCACGAGATTTCTACGCGCTCCATCTCTTCAGTGGCTGTATATAAGTCAAATCATACTGCCAGTGTGTGTTTGTGTGTGTTTGTGTGTGTGTGTGTGTGTGTGTGTGAAGGCGCATGACTTAATGATTAAGATATTCGACTCACGATCGTAAGGTCGTGAGTTCAATTCCCGGCGACGCGTTGTGTCTTTGAGCAAGACACTTTATTTCACGATGATCCAGTCCACTCAGCTGGCGAAAATGAGTAGTACCCGTATTTTAAAGAGCCAAACTTGTCACACTCTGTGTCACGCTGGAACTCCCTGAGAACCACTTTAAGTGCATACGTGTTTGTGGAGTGGCCAACCACTTGCGCGCTAATTATACGAGCAAGCTCTCCCGTTGATTGTATCAGCTGGGACCCTCGTTGTCATAACCGACGGAGTGCACCTAAATAAATATGATCGGACCAAATGAAACCTTCGTCGTCGTAGGCGAGGGAGTGTCTGCAGTTAGTTACATGTATATATATAGAGAGAGAGAGGAGAGAGAGCGAGAAAAAGAGAGAATGAGAGAGAGAGAGATCTAGTTGTGTGTCTGTGTGTATCAGTTTGTATGTTTGTGCGTGCGTTTGTGCATGTCTTTGCGTGTGTGCGTCAGAGAGAGATAGAGAGAGAGGGGAGAGAGAGAGAAAGAGAGAGAGGGATGTTAGAATACCTAAGCATGACCGTTGTTTTCAGTAGCTGTTTTTAACAACCTGATCCATTCCGATTGATGTAAAATATCCGTATTGTCAAATAATTTAACTCCATTGCTCATACTAGATTGATTACTATGACTTCATTTGATATTTCACATATCCTCTTTGATATTTTCACCTGAGCATAATTCTTCAAATGAATATGTGATATATCTGATGTTAATTTTTTTTCGCATACTATTTAGTATTCAGAAAGTCCCACTGAGTTTTTTCACTCCAGCATATGGTTTATGTAAATATTTGATGATAAGATTGTTATGATATGCATTATTCTTATCATAAATACAGTTTAGCATTTAAAGTAATATTAACAGATGCTGACTCATATTGTGCTGGAGCTGGTTTTATACGCTTAACTTTTGATGTCCACAAAATATTTCTTTGCCATATATTTTATCTTTTATATTTCAGTCATTAGACTGCGGCCATGCTGGATTACTGCTCTGAAGAATATTTAATTGAATGAACTGAACCAGTTCGAGTTTTCTTTTTCTTTCCATTTTTTTGGGAGGAAGGGGGTGCTGGTGCTTATTCTATTGGACTCTTTCGCCGAACCGGGAAGTTATGTTTGTCAAAAGTTGGTGGAGGACAAACACACACACAAAAAGGGTGTTTGTATGTTCATATCTGTTAACAATTATTTCTAATACTTTTCTTGCTGTATTGCGTGTTCGTTTCTTTTTTCCATCTGTGGTTTTATCTTTGGTCTTCTATGTAAATAAAGACATTATCTTGGTTTTGCTGCTTTTCTTTCTACGAAATACGAAGATACCTTGGGATATCTTTATTTTAACGAGTTGTATCAATTTCTCACCCGATGAGACACATCTGCACCGCCGGACACTCCTGAACCAGTTGTTAAGTGACCCACCTCTGAGGGATTGATGGTAGAGGCGCAAAACAATAGTCATGATTAATAATAAAAATTCTCGTATATTCCATCTTCCCTCTTTTATTTCCCTCACTTTCACAGAGTGAAAGAGAGGAGGTGTAAACCGTTCGTATTATTATATATATATATATATATATATTATATATATATTATATATATATATATATATATATATTATATATATATATATATATATAATATATATATATATATGTATGTATATATATTTATAACGGGAAGCTTTATGAAAAGGAACAAAAGACGAAGGCAGGTGGAATACAAACAAACAATTGTATTAGTATGGCGCTCAGGAATATAAATAAAACAAGTCTTTTACGTTTCGAGCCTACGCTCTTCAACAGAAAGATACACAGAAAAGAAACACAGAAAGAAACAAGGAGAGAAAAAAAATGCAGACGCTAGCGAATCAACATGGCGATCTGATTTCGGCCAGAAGTCAAAGATCAAACGTGAGACGCAAGAGCGAAATTAGGGGAGATAACAGGGTTAAATGACCTCGCCCCAACATACGAGTGTGTGTGTGTATGAGAGAGTATGTAGTGCGTATGAGAGGTCTGGACGTGTGTATGTATATATGATGTGATGTGTAAAGTCGTATGGTGTGGTGTAGAGAGAGGAGATTAGGGGGAGAGGGGAGGAGGAGGGGTGATGTGCAAAGTCGTATGGTGTAGTGTAGAGAGAGGAGATGAGGGGTAGAGGGGAGGAGGAGGGTGAGGTAAGGGGAGAGAGAGGAGAGGATAGATGAGGGGGGAGAGAGGAGAGGGGGAGAGTGGGAGAGAAGAATAGGGGGGAAAGGAAAGAGGAGAGGAAGAGGAGGGGAAAGGAAAGAGGAGAAGCGGAGGGAGAAGATGATATTGCTGGAGGTGCAGTGAAGGAGTTGATGATGCGTTAGGGTCGATGAGGGGTGCCAATGAGGAGGGTGGTGTTGGAGAGGTAAGGGCAAGTGCGGCAACGTGGGCGGGAGCAGGGGAACGAGCCAGGTTGGGAGGTAGGGTCAGGGAAGGAGCTATGGACCAAAAGGTCTCGTAGGTTATGGGCTCGTTTATATATACATATATACATATATACATATATACGGAGATGTATTTGCATAGAAAGTGATTTGATCTGAGATCGTGTGCTGGAAAGAAAACAATTGCAGCGTGGAAGGTGTTTGTAAGCCATTTAAGAAACACACAAAAGCCATTCGATTCACTTCAACATTTAGATTACTAAGCGGAATATAGCTTACTTGCAGCACTACATCTCCAGTCTTTATTTTATTTGAGAGTATTGTTAACATATATATATATGTGTGTGTATGTATGTATATATGTGTGTATATATGTATATATATATATATATATATATATATATTATATATATATATTGTTATGGTTCGGCTGGTGCAGTATTTCTTGACCCACTTTGTTGGGAGTGGCGCCTGCAAGTCTGGAATAAAAAGCTACAGCCCTTTGTTTACTGGAAGAGTAATGGCTTTTGGAGGGACCTTTGGCCTTGTGCCGGTCGATTAGGGGTCAGAGAGATGTGAGGGCCGAGGAAGATAGAGTAAGGAAGAATCTAGTGACAGTGAAGAAGAGGAAGAAGAAAGTAGTGAGAAAGACAGAGTAAGGGATCTGAGAGCTGTCATGAGAGAATGACAGTGACAGCGCCGATATAGATGGGCAGATAGGGCTGAGAGCAGATAGAGAGGATATTAGTGTGCAGAGACAGATTGAAGGTAGTGATAGGGACAGTCGGTATTCGGTCGTCAAAGCGAACAGTCGGTTTTTGGGAGTCAGGGCGAGCGGTTGGAATTTAAGCAGTCGGCGGTCTTGGAGTATTGGGACAGAGAGAGAGAGATATACAGAGGAATAGGCGGCGATAGAGATGAGGTACAATATGAGGCGTTGGCTAATGTAAGGTACGTGAATTGTGTATTGATATGTGAAGAAAAAGAAGGACAAGGAATTGATGTATTGAACAGTGAAAATAAATGAGGCAGTGAAAAGAACAATGTGAATTGTGTAAAGACATTGTGTACAGTGTTGTGATTTGAACATTGTATAATGAACATTGAACTGTTAGGCCTGTAATGTCCTTTGAACTGTATATGACTTGTTGATGTGTTTTGAAATAGAACTGTGTCTTCGGACGTGTACCTTTGAAATGCTGATGTATTGACCTTGATGTGTTGTTACCGGACGGTTATATTGTTACTTGCATGTTTAAATGCTTTGATCTGTGGTATACCTGTATGATGTATTGAGTTGTCACGTGCATGTCCCTTTTAAATGTACCTGATATGTATTTGATGTTCTAACAATTGATTTTCATATAAACTAGTTGTTAAATGTAAGCC
>NC_042997.1:121651999-121691999 GCF_006345805.1 Octopus sinensis | reverse complement strand
TGTGAGCGTGTGTGTTTCACTAAGAAATTCATTACTTTTTTTCGACACACTGTATCTAGTCCAAAATTGTTGCAGATCAAAATTACGATAGTTAACAGAAATGGAGTGTATTCCTGAGTATCTTCTAAGGTTTTTTTTTCTATCAGCATTGCAGGATTGCAGTAGTTTATACATAAACACGAAAAGAACAAGTTTTCAATTATCATGCGCAGTTTAAATAATAGTAAAAAAAGATGACTTTATCATAGATGTGGAGTTGTATGACGAATATATTAATTATGCACAGCATTAATAATGAAACGTAATGAAAGTCAATAGAGATTAGCGTTAGATGTAATTTCCTTGTAATCGCTTTATTTTGTCACGCCAGGGAAATTCAAAAATGTATTGCTAAAACATAACATCTCCTGTAGCACCAATTCTTTAAAAAATTCTTTTTCACGCGATTCCGTAAACTTTAAATATTCTGAGCGTGAATATTCGGTTGTTACACATTGTAAGAATTTCGTCGATCTACGTGATGAGGTTCATACACAGAACACTGAATATTTATGGATTTTCATAGAAAGAAAAAAGACAAATTTTAAGGAATGTGTTCCAATCAACATGATCTCATTCACTCGCATATTTTTGAATTTCTGTGGAATAATGAAATGAAGCTACTTTTAGGAAATCACATATTTTCAAAATTACTTCTGATTTTGCATCATCATCAGCATCAATACATCTTTTAATTTATGTTGTAATTAAACACTTCTAAGTTCCCTAACTATTTTTCTCGTTGTAAATGTTTTAAAGCGACCTCATAAGTATTTCTCTTATACATATTACGACTTAAAATTAATGCTTTTTAGAGTCTTTTCTACGTTTTCATTTACTCTTTAATGTTGTTTGATTAAATACGTATAATTTGCGTAAATTCTTTCCTTAAGTAATTGGAAGCACACAAGAGTCTATTTTTGTTTCGGTATTTCACATAACACTTCATGTTATAAATACACTCCCATTTTTCTTGGAAAATACACTGTGATTCTCCATATTTACATTTTATAGAAATAAAAACAACATTTTAATAGAAATCTTTAAAATGCATGCACCATTATCGAAGTTTACATTGGAAATATAATTTTGCATTACTTTTAAAGTATTATTTTAGGATGCGGCAAAAAGAAAATATAATTTTAAAATATTCAGTAAGAAAAGAAAAGAACAGAGAAATACAGAATCCATAGTCGTTTATCCCCAGTGTATCACTGATCACACAGTTCCATTATCAAACCCATTCGACCCTCACCGTCACGCACTTTTTTTTTCTAAACATATTAGATATGGGAGCATATTGTCAGCTGTCTTAGGGTGTGGTCTCAGACAAATTTCACTGATATTTCTAATAGATATTCTGATGATGTAGGGGACATTGAGTCTCTCAAGTTCCTAATGTAACACGATTTAATTTTCATACACAATAAAAGGAAACTAAACACCACCATTTATATTAACATATATGAAAAATGAAATCTTGGAGAATATTGTAATTTATTCTAAATTTTAAAACAATCATTTCGTTTAGTATTAGTTGCGTACGCAAATATATATGTAATTATTTTTTTTATTAGATCCATAGCTTTCGTATCTGATGAGTCGTGTTCATCGTCACGCAAACGATGCGTATGGTGCATTGGATGGGAAGGTCGTTGATCTAAATCAAAAACTACAAAAACAACATGGATGCTTGGAAAGACTTTCTAGAAAAGAAACTTATATCTTAATAAAAGAAAGCAATATCATACTTTGCTGTTAGTAGTTCTGGATTGATAACTCCTGTTCGAGAAGTGAAGAATCACAAGTCCCTTATCATGCATAGGTCAACTTAGAAAATCATATCAGAAGTGACTGAACATCATAAGTTTATAGAGAGAAGAGAGAAGAAATGGACAGAAAGAGACCGACAGAGGGAGAAAGAGGACTTACTCAGGGATATAGAGAGAGGTGTTGGAAAGAGAGAAATACAGAGAAGAGGCATACCGGTTTATAAGTATCAATAACTGAACGTAGGATTAACCGCTGTATGTAATGGTGAGTGTGTGAGAGCAAGCGTGTCAAGACGGCTTGGACTAGTATTTTAAAATGTACTTCTGTTATATGCAAGGAATGAAATTTCTCACTTGGCATTTTGATATACTCTGGGGGTCAAGCAGCTCTTAGTATCTGTCTCGACTCCGTCAAACACAATCTACGTTCCTGCTACAGTTGGACAAAATCATGCATTACACCAACATTTGATGTCAATAAAAGTCTTCAGCTGCCATTAGTCTTTGGGCTGTTCCATTTTCGAAATTACCAGCTGTGTAGGCGCGTCTTGAAGGGGCTTTCATTCATTCAAATATATCGCTTTCTACTGGTTGCATCATAGTACCGTCAGGGTTTGGCCTGAGCCCCATACAGAATTGCTTCTTTATTGCAAATAATATGGAGTAGGTAAGTATTGGTCGCCTTGTAAGAACCACCAGCCTCAGTGTTTAGGAGGGACTTGTGTGAAAAAATACTCCCCATGCTGTGTACGCGTTTTACTATTAAAATGTTTTCGAAACCTATGAGCAGGATGAAATTGTATATCTCTGTACTCTTTTACTTCTTTTAGTCATTTGTCTGCGGCCATCCTGGAGCACCGCCTTTAGTCGAGCTAATCGACCCCAGGACATATTCTTTGTAAGATTAGTACTTATTCGTTCGGTTTCTTTTGCTGAACCGCTAGGTTACGGAGACATAAACACACCAGCATCGGTTTTCAAGTGATTTGGGGGGGGGGACAAACACAGACACAAACACGAAGATACACACAAACACACACACATATATATATACATATATACGACGGGCTTCTTTCAGTTTCCGTCTACCAAATCCACTCACAAGGCTTCGGTCGGCCCGAGGCTATAATAGAAGACACCCAAGGTGCCACGCAGTGGGAGTGAACCCAGAACCATGTGGTTGGTAAGCAAGCTACTTACCACACAGCCACTCCTACGCCTATATCAACAAAAGTTGGAAGGCCTTACATATACTGGACTTAATGTTGGTTTCAAATTTTGGCGTAAGGCCAGCAAGTTAGTGGGATGGTGTAAGTCGATTAGATCGATTCCAGTACTGGAGTGGTACTTCTTTTATCGACCCCGAGAGGATAAAAATCAAAGTCGACCCCGGCTGAATTTTGAATTTAGAAGGAAAAGTTAGCCGAAATGAAGCTTAGCATTTTGCCCGGTGCGGTAACGATTCTGGTCGCTCACCGCTTTTAATTCATACTAAGTGAGTGTGAACCATATCGCGTACGGTTAAATTTTTGTTGGTTTCGAGTTGAACGTGTATGGGATCTTATATCTGCTTACCGCTTGGGTGTTGTAATAATAGGAAGCCTCTCAGTTGAAGATCTCCTAAGTAAAAGGTAGACCTCGGATCTACCCTGCTTCCAATCTTAACTTTGTTTTTAAACACCATGTATGGGTGGTTAGATCTGTTCTTAATGCAATAGAACTTCTCTTTGGACTTGTGGTAAAGTTGCTATGAACTAGTAACTGTATTTAGTGTCATATCTGATTGTGGTCAGATTGATCTCTATCGTCATACTAATCTCAGAGGATTTGAAAAGCTGCATAAAGTCATTCTTTTGTTTATATAGGTTGTCTTAGTTGGAATCCCTAAACACAAACTATGGACTGTCAATGTACAAATCACACATAGTCAACAGAAATCCCTTACGTAGGGCCTCCGATAAATAGAACCTAATGATTATCAATCCCGCATTATTAACTCTAAACAATGGTAGTATTTTACTATAAAAGATAATTTTTCCTTTTCTCGTAAATCTTTGTATGCACAACGTCACCGCCATTTTTCTGAATTCTATATTTCCCCTTTGTTGCAGTGTGCAGTAAAGTTCCATATCATGCACATCTGATGAGTGAGAAGTGTTATTGATTTTATAGGTAACCCTGAGACATGGTTATCGTTTAATAGTACGGTCGTCCTTAAAACACAGACCCTTTCATTCATAGTAGAGTATGATTTGTTTTCAACTGAAGATCACGATTGATCACAAGCACACACATACACACACTAACACACATATATTATATATATATCTACACACATGCATACATACATAGATACATGCATAAAGCAGATATTTGGTATCCGGTTGCAAAACATAATATCAATGTAATAATCTACATAAATACATTTGTTCATATGATTGCTAAGGGATATATATTAGGCACGTGAAACAGAAGAAATATTTGTATGAATAAATATCTTGATAGACTGTCTGAAATAGGTATGCAGGTATTGCGTGTATACATATTTTCTTTTGATATCCTTCAGTCTACACCGCTAATCTACTTTATCATTTCTATGCCTACAAAAAAAAAAAACCGATGTGGAATGGGCGGATATGTGAAAAAAAAAAGCCATCCTCTAGCGGGCACGTTTAGAACGGTATCTTTCCACAACGTTTGCATCTCTCTCTCGCTCTCTCTCTCTCTCTCTCTCTCTCTCTCTCTCTCTCTATATATATATATATATATATATATATATATATATATATATATATGTGTGTGTGTGTGTGTGTGTGTGAGAGAGAGAGAGAGGGGGGAGAAAGAGAATTTGGATTATATTCGCGTTTCGCCTAAACCTAATTAATCAAATATTCACACACTCCTATTCCCAACTCAAAGGTATTATTTATTGTAAAGGAAAAAAAAAACACTTCTCTCGCTCCCTCACCTTCTCCCTCTTTCATCCTCCCGCTTTCTCCCTCTCTCTTTCCTTCTTTCTCCTTCTTCTCTCAACTAATATCGCCATGTAAAGCCCGTAACACTGCACTTTTATGTCTTGTATATAAGGCAATGTTGGATGCACTTTTCAGCGCATCTTACATTGCCTGATTTCTCTATGCGCAAATGTGATTGAATAAAGTCAACTGCTTAACAGATGTATCCATTGATGGGAACCCAATTCTTTTCATTCTTTTTTTTTGCTTTTCTGATTCTGAGGATATAACAGTCAATTACATTGAGTCCTGTATGCGATTGGTACTTTATAGAGCAGTGAAAGGCAAAGAAGATATCAGTGGAATTTGAAGTCAAGGCGGAAACCGCCATTACAGAATACAGCAAAAAGTATTCTGTTCGACGCATTAATTTTTTCCCATTGCAACGAACAAATACAAAATAATATTCTCGACTGCGCTGCTGGATAGTTGGTGTCGAAAGCTGCTGAACTAAACCCACAAAATCTATACTGAAAATGTTGCATTTCTTTTTTTAATGTCAGATGTTCAAATAAATTTCGAATGCTAAACACCCACACACACACACACACATATATATATATATGAAAATATGTGTGTGTGTCTGTTTCGCATTCATTATATATATCGTATTAACTCCGTCTGTATAGGCAAAACATTTCTAATTGCTTATTGTGTGTGTGTGTGTGTGTGTGTGTGCGTGCGTGTGTGTGTGTATATAGACGTAGGTGTTGGTGTACGAAATTTGCTTACCATCTATATAATTCCAGTTTCAAGTCCACAGCGTACTATCTTGAGCAAGTGACCTCGACTAGAGCGCCGTGCCGAACAAATCTCATCATGTACGTATGTGTGTGTATATATATATATATATATATAATATATATATATATATATGTATATATATATATAGATAGATAGATAGATAGATAGATAGATAGATAGATAGATAGATAGATAGATAGATAGATATAGATAGATAGATAGATAGATATGTTGATATACATAGATAGATAGATAGATAGATAGATAGAGTGAGAGAGAGACAGAGACAGAGAGAGAAAGGAAGGGAGCACAAAAATGGGTTTTGGTTCACTATAGCTGTTTCAGGCGCGTTTGTTATTGATAGACAAGCTGGTTATTACATGTAATACGTGCGTGCGTGCGCGTGCGTACGTACATACGTACATACATACATACATACGTACGTACGTACATACATACATACATACATACATGCATACACGCATGCTGGTTATAATGTGCTTTCTCCAATTGTTATAACTTTCAAACGATGCCAGCAAGGTGGTTAGGCGAGCAGTCCAACATCCACCCCGAACGGAACACCAGCCTGTAGCAGGATTACTCACCTGCAGCTGAGTGGACTGCAGCAACGATAAGTGGAGTCTTTTAGTCAAGAACAAAACGCACCGTCGGTCTCGACATCGAAACTACGACTTTTCGAGCGTGCGCGTAACACCCTAACCACTTGACCACGCACCTTACACACATACATACACACATGCGCGCACGCTCCACGGACGTACGCGCGCCATGGACGCACGCACAAACAGATTTATATATAGGTGGTTATGTATGCTTACCTATTTCTTTACTACCCACAAGGGGCTAAACACAGAGAGGACAATCAAGGACAGACGAACGGATTAAGTCGATTGCATCGACCCCAGTGCGAAACTAGTACTTAATTTATCGACCTCAGAAAGGATGAAAGGCAAAGTCGACCTCAGCGTACTTTGAACTCAGAACGTAACGGCAGACGAAATATTTATTATTTTATTACCCGCAAGGGGCTAAACATAGAGGGGACAAACAAGGGCAGACAAAGGTATTAAGTCAATTATATCGACCCCAGTGCGTAACTGGTACTTATTTAATCGACCCCGAAAGGATGAAAGGCAATATGGACCTCGGCGGAATTTGAACTCAGAACGTAACGGCAGACAAAATACGGCTACGCATTTCGCCCGGCGTGCTAACGTTTCTGCCAGCTCACCGCCTTGTGGTTATGTATGCTTACTTGAACACACATATGTACATGTATACGTTTGTTAGTATGTTTTAATGCGAGCGTTTTCTTGTGGGGGAGCATTTCTCTCTGTCATATTGACATGATTAACAATTTAAGGTGCGTGTTTCACACCTTTGGATTAAAAAAATAAGCTATACAACCTACAATCTACAAAGAAAATATTGAAAGCCCCTCTAATTTGATTTTAGTCGCTTAATATGTCGCTCCTATTATTAAATACTACGTATCATATATTTCATATGTAGAACTTTCTAGGAAGGAAATATTAGACGCCATACCTATTAAGATATTAAAAGATCTTTCGTAAAGTCTTCATGTTTTATACGATATCAACAGCTTTTAACACAATTTCAAGCATTTAATTTTTATATGATTTGCAGTTTCAATTATTGTTAAGTATTATTAAATAATGTTTATATCATCTATATAATTAAAATAAAAATTTATTAAACAAAGTTGACAATGAATATTGGAATAGTTTCAGAAAATATTTGTATAGCTTTAATAATAAAACAACAGTAGATGCCTGCAAACTTCCAAAATCGTTTTCAATAGGTATTGTCTTAAAGTATTTGGAACACCCACTTCTGTAGGCGATATTTTTGAAGTAGTTGCAATCGATCTTGATATATTATAAACGCTTATTCGATCAACCCAGTCGTTTTGAAGAAAAACAAACAAAATCACAAAGTAAAGACAAAATTCGATTTTTTTTATATGATTATTTCGGTTTTCTTTGTATATATCTGAACATACAGTGTAGATTACATTTATGTCTGGCGTATTAACTCTATATATTTCAGTATTTTTCTCTCTTCAAATTAACATATACGCTATTTTTTTCTTTTAGCTCCGATATCCACCTGTTAATGCAGCTTATATGTAAATGTTAAACTGTACAAGATAGACATCACACAAGTATAGTGGAATATATTTCGTTTTAAAAAAACAGACAACTATATATATATCTTTATAAAAAAATAAACAGAATATACGTATTCTGTCTGTTACCCGAGCGACGTGAATTTCAGTGTCTCACTAAGAATGATTTACTTATAACATTCCGAACACAGAACAGTCATTTTGATCAGTTGAGAGGATTCTATTTGAATTTTACTGTCAATGAATGCTTTAAAATTTGAGCTTTCACTGTCTACTGGTGTAAACATATATTGATTATAGCTAAATTGAAGCCTAAAAATACTAAGAGGCAAAATAAAGAAGAGGAAAAAAGACAATAGAAATATAGGCGTAATGCAAATTTTAAGCTGAATGGTGAGCGACCACTACTAGACATGAAATTCGCAGCCATTAGTCTTAACTAACCTAACACCATTAACAATTACTCGCGCATCATCAAATTACCTTAATGATAGCATCTATTTCCACGGATTTAAATGGAGTCTGCTGAGGAAGAAAAAGAAAACAAATTAGTTGGGTAATAGAGGTTGGGGAGATGTGTTCGTCACCGTTAATATTGGTCGCCGCGGTTTTCATTGCAGTCAACATCGTATTGTTATCTAAACCATTGCAATCACCTTCTCCGCCAACATTCTATTAATTTGATCTCGTTAACTTCCTGGCTTACTTATATTTGCTCTTAGTGAGTCTATAATGGAATTAAAGTTGCAAGCCGAACAGAATTTGATCACAGTAGACAGATAACTGATAGTATCAATGAAACTATATAATGTCACAGATTATACACACAAAACTTACACACAGACATATACACATATACACATTCTCACACATATATAAGTCTGTGTTCTTCAGTGCAACTACAAAAAGCACAGTTTCTCTGAAGCATCTCTCTATGTGAGGCACTTGCAGTGGGTCACTTAATAGTTCGGAATATCCTCATCTTGCCTTCCTCCTTGATTTAGCTATTTTCCCGATTCTGCACTATACATATCTCTCCCGAGTTTCTCCACTTTCTTATTCTTATTTTGTTCTGCAGTGTTAGCTCTGTTTATTGTTTTCTATTACAATTATTGTTATTGCAAACTTACCCTTTTGCACAATATAAATCTCCCATAATTTATTGCTCGCTATTTTCAAATATTTTCTTAGGGCGGCGAGCTGACAGAAACCGTTAGCACGCCGGGCGAAATGCTTAGTATTTCTTCTACTGTTACGTTCTGAGTTCAAATTACGCCGAGGTCGACATTGCCTTTCATCCTTTCGGGGTCGATAAATCAAGTACCAGTTACGCACTGGGGTCGATATAATCGACTTAATCCGTTTGTCTGTCCTTGTTTGTCCCCTCTGTGTTTAGCCCCTTGTGGGTAGTAAAGAACTAGAAAAAGGTATTTCGTCTGCCGTTACGGCCTGAGTTCAAATTCCGTTGTGATCGACTTTGCCTTTCATCCTTTCGGAATCGATTAAATAAGTACCAGTTACGCACTGGGGTCGATGTAATCGACTTAATCCATTTGTCTGTCCTTGTATGTCCTCTCTGTGGTTAACCCCTTGTGGTTAGCAAAGAAATAGGTATTTCGTCTGTCGCTACGTTCTGAGTTCAAATTCCGCCGAGGTCGAGTTTGCCTTTCATCCTTTCGGGGTCGATTAAATAGGTACCAGTAACGCACTGGGGTCGATATAATCGGCTTAATGCGTTTGTCTGTCCTTGTTTGTCCTCTCTGTGTTTAGCCCATTGTGGTTAGTAAAGAAATAGGTATTTCGTCTGCCGTTACATTCTGAGTTTAGTTCAAATTCTGCAGAGGGTCGATTAAATAAATACCAGTTACGCACTGGAGTCGATGTAATCGACATAATCCCTTCGTCTGTCCCAGAGGTGGAAAGAAAAATTGTAAAATTTAAGCATGTCATAAGAGTGAAATTATCCACGGATATACATTCTGAAAATATAAAGGCCATTGTGGTTGACAAAGACACATACAATAGACTAGTAAACATATGCGGAAAAAAGATTGACCTGCCCGGAGTGTTGGTGTAGTTCGATGAACTGCCACCAGTAGTTGAACTCAGAGATGTGGAGCCTTATATGAAAACAGAGAGTAAAATTGTTTTGTTGAAAGAAAAAGAAAAAAAGGAAAAAGTAAATGTGTTTCAAAGGGAAAAAAGATTATTAAGAAAAAACAATAGAAAAATAGAAGGATTGTAAATAGTGTGTATAAACATTCAAATGGTACTGCATGAGAATGAGGTCCATGCAACCATTTCATTTTCATATAACATTTCATTCTCATTCGTTTTATGTTTTACGTCCCCATTGTGGTGTTGTGTCTGTCCTCTGTATTGTGGCCGTGGTGCCAAATAAAGAAATACTGTTCTTGTTTGTCCTTCTATGTTTAGTTCCTTGCGGGCAATAAAGAAATGAGTATATTTTCTTTATCTCTTTCCACTGCCTTATGTACTCCTGGGTTCGATAAAAATTATTACTTAAATACTAGAGTCGATACAATCGACTCTTCCATCATATCGAGTCCTGCGCCTATATTAGAAATAATAATTATCGGTTTCAAATTTCAGCACAAGTACAGCAAGATTTGGAAAGCATGATAACCGATTACATTGACCTCGGAGCTTGACTGGTGAATATTTTATTGAACCTGAGAGAATGAAAGGCAAAGTCAACATCGGCAGAATATGAACTCAGAATGTAAAGACAGACGAAATGCAGGTTAAGTCAATTTGTCTGGTGTGCTAACGACACTTCGAACCCACCGCCATAATAATCCTTACAACTAAAAGCACAGGACCTGAAATGTGGGGGAGGGGTTAGTCAATTACATTGAATCCAGTTTTCAGTTTTCAACTGCTACTTATTTCTTCCAGCTCACCGTTTTAATAATGGCTTCAGATTTTGGCACAAGGCCAGCAATTTCGAGGGGGAGAGCAACTCCATTACATCGAGCCCTGTGATCAACTGGTACTTATTTTATCGACTCTGAAAAGATGGGAAGTACAGTTGGCCTCGGCGGAATTTCAGCTCAAAACGTAAAGGCGTACAGCTTCCAATGTAGTACGTTCGCTACCAGATCGTGTCGCAACAACTTGTAGTGGTTTTGGATAAGTCTAGCACATTCGCTTGTGATATGGACAATGGTTTCATCCACTCTATTGCAGATTATTATTATTATTATTATTATATTTTTATTATTATTATTTTTATTATTATTATTATTATTATTATTATTATTATCATCATCATCATCATCATCATCATCATCATCATCATCATCATCATTATTATTAAGGCGGTGAGCGGACAGAATCGGCAGCACGCTGGACGTAATGATTAACCGAATTCGCCCGTCACTATGTTCTGAGTTCAAATTCCACAGATGTTGACTTTTCTCTTTTTCTCTTTCAGGGGTGGACAAATTAATACCAATGAAATATTACGGTCGATGTCATCGGTAAGTTCCGTACCCAAAAATTTCAAACCCTGTGTCTTTCGTAGAAAGGATTAGTAGCAGAAGTAGTAGTCGTAACATATGCTACTATGTATATATATATATATTCTGTTATTCTTTTGTTTCAAACTTCGGCTGTGGCCATTCTGGAGCACCGCCTTTAGCCAAACAGCTAAGTTATGTGGCCGTAAACACACCAACATCGGTTATCAAGTGATGTGTGGGCAGGACAAATAGAGATACACAGATACATGCATACAGATACATACACACTAATATATATATATATATATATTTATGTGTGTGTGTATATGTCGGGCTTCTTTCAGTTTCCGTCTGCCAAATCTACTCACAAGGCTTTGGTCGGCTTGAGGCTATAGTAAAAAATACTTGCTCAAGTTTCCACGCAGCGAGACTGAACCCAGGACCATGTGGTTGAGAAGTAAGCTTCTTACCACACAGCCAGACCTGGGGCATATATATATATATATATGTTTGTATGTATATGTATATATATGTATGTATATGTATATATATATATACATACGTATATAAATGTAAAAATGGAACAAAATCGCAATACAGGGCATTAAACGTTCCGACAGATACACGATACAAAGGCGGACAAGATAACTAACAATTAGAAGGACTGGCAATAAAAGACGGGTCATTCTTGGCTTTATTTCCTCAGTCAAGTCCCAGGATTCATGACCATTTCGGGCAGTTACACCTTAGATGTTTCAATCTGGCTGCCCCCACCCAAAATCTAAGCTAAGAGCATTTGTAAGAATGCTTTGTAAGAAAGCTAGCGAATATGTACGGCAACAAAGACAAAAAACAAACAAAAAAAACGGAGAACATGGTACACAATGACGAATAAAAACAAGAAATAACAACAAGCGTCTTTCGATTAAGAACGAATCGAATTGAGCTGGCGTGTATGAAGTGAAAGCCTTAAAGGCAGGAACAAAGGAAATGGAGATAAGAGATGTTGGCGGTCGGCAGTCAGGACAAAAAAGAAAGATCATGGCTGGCCGGACGCTGGTGAACGTGGAAGGAGGAGAGGTGAGTAGGTGACAGCGGGATTGAAGGATTAGAAAAACATCAGAGACAAAGAGAAAAGTACAGGGGATATAAACGAGTGGGAAATAGTGGGATTTCAAGAAACAGAGGTCCAAAAAATGTGAGAGAGAGGGCCGAGAAAAAGGAAGAAATATGAGTGGAGGAATAAAAGATAGAGTAATAGTCGTACAAAATTTAGATACATACCTACTACAAGGTATATATATGTATATATATATATATATATATATATATATATATATATATATATATATATATATATATATATAATATATATATATATAAACACAGGCATATATATATATATGTGTGTGAGTGTGTGCGTGCGTATGTGTGTGTGTGTATGTTTAAATTAAAATTTCTGCAAGTAACCATGTATATAACACCAAAAGTATTGGTATAAGCACATCGGAAAATGATATGACACAAAAAATTAATTGGATGTCGAATAACAGTCGAAAAGTGCTTTTAACTAGTAATACTGGTTACTTGTGATAAATTCTTCTATTCGGATCGACTAACTGTGAGGTAATGGACTTATCTTCATTAACATATGTATATATAAAGCACAAGAGAGCAATGATGATGATGAAATTATACGCGGGAAACATTTTTACATACAAGAGTAAGGACAAACTTCAAAAAATGTCTAATTAAAAGGAGAAAGTTCGGTTTAATGAAAGTGATAGATATGCGATCCAGAATGCAGTTAGCTGGGAAAAGAGTCGTGGAATCAGACCGAGGAAGGATAATACAACTATTCAATGTTTCATGCAGAAAAATGAAAGACCGGGTTTAAATGGTTTTGTCCGTTATCTCGCCATTTTTATTCTTCCTTATTACTTATTATTTCCTCGTTATGTAACAAAGTACAACGCTTGACTGTAAAATGGTGCACAATATAAAAGCGCACCTTCTAATACACATCTGATAAAGTGTAACTTTTCACATGAAATCATTTATGTACAAACGAAGTACTAGCGAAACAATTTTAACTAGTAGTAAAGATAAGCAAAATTCATTCCTCGTGTTTATTGTAATGATATACAAACAGCTTAATATTTGTCGTGTAGTGTGTTATGTGAAAAAAATTGTGAAGATCAAGGTCTTCGTTGATAAAGTCCAAATATAAAGATTAATGAAGGGAACTGAATCAAAGAAACGTGAATACGTATGAACTCGAAATGCATTAAAAGAAAAAAATCCTCTATAAAATTTAAAAATTGAAGGATTGGGCTGATCCATACATTAAAGCGTTTCGCCCAAGTCAACGCCGTTTCTTTATGTGAAGTATAGTTTCTTTTAGCATACTTTGAGTCAAGAATCCAGATCTACAACATACATACATGTTCTTTGGTCTAAAGGTGGTAGGATATAATTTCGATGTTGGTTTTTTGTGTTATTTCTACTACATCAAGCGATCATACATGGCTTCCAATGTAATTCACTCGACAATGGACTAATGTTTAATGAGTGTTTTTTACGAAGAAATCAAAAACTAGTAAGCATCTAACACGAGATCAGTAAGTGTATGGGAGGGAGTAAGTTGATTATATCCACCCTAGTATTCAAATGGTACTTACTTTATCAACCCCCAAAAGAATAAAAGCAACGTTGACCTCGGCGATTTAAACTCAGAACCTACTAGAAGAAATGCTGCGAAGCGTTTTGTCCGGCGCTCTATCAGTCCTGTCATCTCACCAGTAGTAATAATAGCCACCCAAGAACAAACATTAAAAGCGAATTTCACAAAGACAAAGATACTCTCACCCACAGAGCAAATACACACTGTCTGGGAAAGGGGATGAAAATATCGCCTAAATGAGCGCAGCAAGCGAGCACAAAAAGAATAAACATATAACCATCTCATCTTTTGTACAGCGTTATCTCACAAGGTGTGATTGGATGGATATTCGTTGACATTTTCAGCAGACCAAACGAACTCGTAGAAATCTCTTAATTGGCTAGTAATTGTTCGAGTATTTTCTATTGATGAATGAAATCGAGTTATTGAGTGAGTAGAAATTTCGAAGTAAAATCAAACAGCTGAAAAAAAAATTATTGAATTACAATTAAATATTAATTTTATCATCATCATCAGCATCATCAGCATCATCATCATCATCATCATCATTATTATTATTAAGATTTTAAATAAAATCTAAAATGTAAAGAAAAAAAGCATGATAAATAACGCTAAAAATTAGAGTAAAAACAAAATTTGAGAGCAGGTGTCACAGTTATACAGAATATAATGAAATCCATTAACTAAAGGACGCTTTGTAACAAACAGATTCTAATAATGTCCTTACTCTCTTTACCCTGAAGAACGAGGTATGAACCTAATAGGCTTATAATTTCAACCGAAATATACACACATGCACGCTCACACACACATATAGATACATTCAGACACGCTTATACGGACATACATAGACATACATACATACATACATACATACATTACGGATAAATGTATCTGGAAATCTGTATATTTGTGTTATATGAAGATGCTTCTTTTTCCTATATTTCTAATGAAATCACGTGAAAATTGGTTGTGGCCTTTGGCCTACCTATGTGAATTTAGCTGCAAGTGTTAATAAACAATTTTCAATTGGTGATTAGTCAAGATAAGACAAGATTTCAATTACTGGAAGACCTCTGGCACTAAATGTGATACGAACTAGAAATAAAAGTCACATTGCAATAAATCAATCAATATTTCTTTCCCAGTAGGAATGGCTCAACACGAACATAGTTCCATTGTTGCCAGCAGAATAGTTGTATTAGAAATTGGCGAAGTTTTTACTCTTAACGTCGTCGTGATTTTAGTTTGCAAACCCTTTAGGTAGTTTAAACATTAGCAAATAGCCTTCCATTATGTAAAGTTTCAAAGGAGAACTGTATTATTCTGTGATTTCCTGTTGCATTTTCTAGTTTAAAGGATATTTTCAACGGAGCCAAAACAGGTTAATAATATCGTTTTTACTTCCTTCTCATGCATACAGAAGAGAATTACACCAGTTTGCAGTATCTATTTAATGCTATGAGAGCTCAACCTTTGAGGATTTAATATCATTGTAAAGAACACAATGCTGTGGCGTTGACAGTACGTGAATGGCTGAACTCGTCTTTCAGATGAATTCAGCATTCATCTCTCACTTATTGATATAAAGCTGTGGTTTCTGTATATGGCAGGTAGATCGATTGTTTGGAATCCTTTCAATACATGATCAATTTACTTAATCAAATTTTCTGTATACTGGACAATAGTAGATTTTTATATCATTTAAAACAATTCTCTATGTGGAATTGTTGGATGTAGAACAATTGATTTTCAGCTGCAGCTACACGCCTTGACGTTAAGAGTTTCAACTAAGAGATTTTCATTACTGTTTTATAATTATAATGAAACTCAACGGATAATAATAATAATAATAATAATAATAATAATAATAATAATAATAATAATACTGATGATGATGATAATGATGATGATTACTCTGATGGAGTAAAATGCACTAGCTCTAATGCCTTTTGATCTTAACGGATTGAAAGTGTTATCCTGTATAGGATTTGTTTCGGTATAAAAGATGGGCTACAGCAAATATTCTGATCGATAACACAGATTTGCTTATCAACTGCTTGACCTTACACAGTCGAGCATGTCGCTTAGTGGCTGATGATATATGCATCTCTGATAACGAGCAAAAGCAGTGTGTGGGGCACATCATAGCCATATGCTGAGTAGAATTCTTTGGAGTTTGAATAATTCACCCTTGCAAACATGGGTGTTTCGTTTAATAGCTTTAAACAAACCTTATGCAGGGACTTTTTGAGCGGGAAGGGCTACTCGACCTGAAGAAAATTCTAACTGAGCCTCACCTTCAAGATCATGCGCTGTTTATCTTGATACAAGGCCAATATGTTCTGCTTATATCTTTTTAATGCATGTGCCTGGTGTACACTTATCAGACGGGTAGCCATGATGGATATATTGGGCTTCGTATATTTGTACCCCATTGTCACTTTGGTGGCATGCGCTGCTCTCTCACTCAATGATGATGATAATGATGATGATGATAGACACATGACCAACAATATTGAGGGAAGGTAATCAGTCGATACACTCTATCCATGCTTTTGTTTAAGATTTTATCACCCCCAAAGGAGGGCAAATTCTGAAGGCAAAATTTACAGGGTAAAGTTGAGCTGGATAGAATGGTTTAGTGCCGCCAGGTATCGTTTCCACAATCTAGCAATTCTACAACTTCATTGAAATAGAAGCAAATCTAAGTTCAAGAATGGCAATTTTGAACTGGGATGCAAGAAAATTGTTTCGGCATATGTGGATGGCATCACCGTAATGGAGTCTGACACCATGGAAACTCAAGCAGTCAATTCCATTCTAAAAGGTTGACCGATTGCATCAGTCTAATGCTTAAATTACAATTTATTCCATCAACTCCAAAATGACGAAGAGTAAAACTGACTTCGGCGGGTTTTATAGTCAAAGTAAATGGCAACTTCTAAAAGCTGTTTCATACCATGCACTCGATCTGTCGGGGTTTTGCCCTCTCATCTCCCTTATACGTTCTGGCTTTCGATTCATTGCTGCAAAAGCTAGAACTCTTGAAGGATATCCCTTTTGAACCGGGATGCGGGAGAACTGTGTTGCCACCTGAGAATGACCATACAGTAATGAAATCAGGCACCACGAAAGTTCAGGCAGTCAATACCATTCTAAAAGAATACGAGGCAGTGGCAGGAACAAAGATAAATCCGAAGATGTCGGTATGCCTACAGCTCAGCACATGAATAAGAAAGCCTACACAGTATAGCAGATTGATGGACAAACGGCCCAATGAAATAGCTCGACGTCTGGTCTGGTCTAGTCTGAGTCGGATCTCCTGGCAGAAAAGAACGGAGACGTGGTTACAAGCGGAGACGCCAGTAACACTTAGAAATGGGCTGAGAGAAATTATCCCTGAAAGGTCACTTACTCCATAATTAATTATCGTCTCACCGTTGAGCCTTTCTCTTGTTAACATTTGACCAAACTGGAGCATTTACTGTTCCGCTTCCAATGGAAAAGACGTCTTCTACTGTTTAGGCGTTCCCTCTGTTGCAAGTGTCTTCTGAAAGACGAGCGCGGCATTTTCGCCGCCAGCTTAATGGACTTGAGCAACGTGAAATAAAGTGTCTAACTCAGGTATACAACGCACTCTCGAGAATTGAACTCACGACCTTATGAACTTTTAGTCGAATACCCTAACCACTAAACCACATACTTACACGGAGACCAATAATGTAGATTATGCATTGTGCTATTTTATTGGGTTGTGATTTATTATAGAGAGTATGGTATAGTGTATGCAAAGAGCATATTTCGCATGAATTATGCGCAATATTGCGTGATGCGCGATTGAAATGGGTCATGCATTCAATGTGGTTTGTGTGTGAAGCTCCAACGCTTTATATGGATTTCATAGTTTTATTGATGATTGTATTATGCCTAATGCTACAGTTAATCTTAATCTTCATCATTATCTTTAAGACCAGCACCAGCACCTCCACCACCACTACCACCACCACCACCATCACCACCATCGTCGTCGTGTCGACGTTGTCGTCATCATCATCATCGTCAGCAGAAGCATTATTATTATTATTATTATTATTATTATTATTATTATTATTATTATTATTATTATTCAGTAGTTTTATTTTTATAGCGTGCTTTCACTTCACTACCGAGCGCAGCTCTGTGTGCCTTAGGTATGTGCTGTGATTTGTTGTGATGCTCTGGTGGTTATTGTATGGAAAGTGTTCTGCGTAGGATGTGTGCAGTGCCTAGTAGTGCAATTTTCTGTATGTTATATGTGTTTGTAAGTCCTGGTGTTTTTGTTATGTATTTGTCTGAATATTTTTTTATCATGCCTAATGCACCTACTATGATAGGAATTGTTTCTGTTTTTAGATTCCACATTCTGGTTACCTCTATTTCCAGGTCTTTGTATTTTGAAAGTTTCTCCATTTCTTTTAGAGACACGTTGTCATCTGCCGGTATTGATACATCAATTAGAAAGCATTTTTTTTTCTTCTCTCATCATCATCATTGTCTTTGCACAGATTCTAACGCTGGAGATGTACTACGGTGTCAGCTGTTCTCTACAAGTGAACTAAGGTAACACCCCCTTATTTTTCGAGCATCATTCGGAGTATTCAAGCAGTTCCAAGCAGTACTGCTTTCTGCAAGTTCTCCACCTTTATTGCAGTCCCTATTTGTTTTATATGCTTCTCAAGATTTTATTATTATTACTTTATGTTTGACTTTTGCTCTACATTTGTACAAGTTGGCTCCAAGTCTCACCCAGATACCTCAAGACACAACAAGTTGGAAGTTCATATTGGTGTTATGCCTAGGGTGCCATATATTTAGTTTTGTACATAGTGCTGTTCTAGAGAATGTTTAAGAAACCATAAGAAAATTATGTTTGTTTTAAACCTTGAGATTATATAGAAAGTATTTTGCGTAGGATATGAGCAGTTCCCATGAGCAATATCTTTTGAATTTCTGCCATTTTCCTCTTCCCAATATACAAAGTCTTTACAATAGTTCTATTTCATTATCTATTTTCATCTTCTCGATCCATTTTACAATGTTGTTCTCTGCTGCTCCTTATGGTCCTGGAATTACTGGTATGATACTTATTTTCCTCATTTTCCGCATCAATTTCAATTCGTTATAATTTGCCAATTTTTCTACTTCTTTCTTTTCTATTCATGTGTTCAATGGATGTGATGGGTCAGAAAGAAGATACGACTGATGAATTTTATCAGGTCTGTTGTGATTTAAGCGTTATCTGTTTATACGGAAAAAAAAGATTCGACATCTTGTTGATTCGCGTATTCACTCAGGTTGTTGTTAACACCACGTCTTCCGAAGCTCATACCTTCAATTCTGGCCAAGAATCCAATATATAATCTTAGTACTTTGGTCAAGTCGCCACTTCTTCAACTCTCTGTGCAACCCTCAGACATTCAGGTACCAGTTGAACACCAGGGGAGGGTGATGTTATTGACTATCTCCCTCGACAAAATTCCAAGCCTTGTGCCTATAATACAAACGATTATTATCATTTCTAAGGCATTCAGCCAGCAGAATCGCTAGCACGCTGGGCGAAATGCTTAGCGGTATTTCTTCTGTTTTCTCGTTCTGAGTTCAAATGCCACCGGGGGCGACTTTACCTTTGCTATTTTCGAGGTCGATAAAATGAATACCAGTTACGTATTGGAGATGATATAATCGATAAGTTCCTTCCCCCAAAATTTCAAGCTTTGTGCCTATAGAAGAAAAAATTATTATTATTATTATTATTCAGTAGTTTTATTTTTATAGCGTGCTTTCACTTCACTACCGAGACCAGCTCTGTGTGCCTTGGGTATGTGCTGTGATTTGTTCTGATGCTCTGATGGTTATTGTATGGAAAGTGTTCTGCGTAGGATGTGTGCAGTGCCTAGTAGTGCAATTTTCTGTATGTTATATGTGTTTGTAAGTCCTGGTGTTTTTGTTATGTATTTGCCTGAATATTTTTTTATCATGCCTAATGCACCTACTATGATAGGAATTGTTTCTGTTTTCAGGTTCCACATTCTAGTTACCTCTATTTCCAGGTCTTTGTATTTTGAGTATTATTATTATTATTATTATTATTATTCAGTAGTTTTATTTTTATAGCGTGCTTTCACTTCACTACCGAGCGCAGCTCTGTGTGCCTTGGGTATGTGTTGTGATTTGTTGTGATGCTCTGATGGTTATTGTATGGAAAGTGTTCTGCGTAGGATGTGTGCAGTGCCTAGTAGTGCAATTTTCTGTATGTTATATGTGTTTGTAAGTCCTGGTGTTTTTGTTATGTATTTGTCTGAATATTTTTTTATCATGCCTAATGCACCTACTATGATAGGAATTGTTTCTGTTTTCAGATTCCACATTCTAGTTACCTCTATTTCCAGGTCTTTGTATTTTGAGAGTTTCTCCATTTCTTTTAGAGACACGTTGTCATCTGCCGGTATTGATACATCAATTAGAAAGCATTTTTTTTCTTCATGATCTCTGACAACTATATCTGGTCTGTTGGCCTTAATTTCTCTATCTGTGTGTATCGGCATATCCCAGAGTACGGTTGCTTTCTCGTTTTCTGTGACCTTTTCTGGTGTGTGCCTATACCATCTTTTTTCTGTTGTTATTCCATAATGTTGGCATAGCTTCCAATGTATGTAGGTTCCAACTCTGTCATGTCTGTGAATATATTCCTTCTTAGCCAGGACTGGGCAGCTAGAGATAATATGATTTATTGTTTCTTGTCCATCTCCACATATTCTGCAGTTACTTGTAATATTTCTTTTCATTACATGTTTTTGGTAATTTCTGGTGGGGAGGCTTTGGTCTTGTGCTGCAATTAAAAATCCCTCTGTTTCTGCTTTGAGTCCTGAGCTTCTCAACCATTGCTGGGATTTTTCTTTGTCTATTTCTTTTGCGTTTAGTTTAGTCAAGTATTTACCATGAAGGGGCTTTTCTTGCCATCGTTTTATCATGGCTCGTTGCTGTTCTATTTTTAGTTTGGATTTCATTTGTTTTATAGCTTTTGTTGTTTCTTCATCATCTTCTTCTTCTTCTTTGTGTTTATTAGGTGGTATTATTTCTTGTTTGTATTTGTCAGCTTCCTTAAATACTGAGAACAGTTTTTTGTTTTGCTCGTGTTTTGCTGCTATCTGGATCAGTTTTCCTTCCTTCTGAAGTAGGTATTTTTGCAGTCCTATGGTGGTTATTTTATAGTAGTTTTCCAGCTGTATAAGGCCTCTACCACCTTCTATACGCTGTATATATAGTCTTTCTATGTCAGATTTTGGGTGATGCATCCTAGATCCTGTTAGTATTTTTCTTGTTTTCCTATCTATTTTGGACAGTTCTTTTCGTGTCCAGTTAAGGATATTGTAACTGTAACTTATAACTGAGACAGCTAAAGTATTGATACCTATTATCTTGTTTTTAGCATTCAGCTCTGTTTTTAGTATTGATCTAACTCGTCTATAATATTCTTTTTTTATTTTCTCTTTCATTTGTGTGTGTTGTGTCTTATCTAGTTCATGGATTCCTAAGTATTTGTAAGTTTGGCTTTGGTCTAATTCTTTTATTTCATTGGTTTTATTTAGTGTGATGTTGTTACTCTTAACTAGTTTTCCTCTTTTCAGGGTTACTTTGGCGCATTTTTCTAATCCAAATTTCATATCTATTTCTTTGGTAAATCCATGAACTGTCTTTAATAGTGTTTCCAGCTGTTTGTCATTTGCAGCGTATAGTTTTAGGTCATCCATATATAAAAGGTGGCTGATCGTTTTGCCGTAACATTTATATCCGCATCCAGTTCTATTTAGCATATCAGATAGAGGTGACAGTGCCAAGCAGAAAAGGAGTGGAGAGAGCGTATCTCCCTGGAATATTCGTCTTCTAATGGGGATGTCTTTGGTTTTCATGAGTCCCTCTTTTGTTTGGAGGTGTAGGACTGTTTGCCATTTATTCATAGAGTGCTCTATGAATTTTATGATTGTTGGTGCTACTTTGTTAATGGCTAGTGTTTCGAGGATCCATGTGTGGGGGATGCTATCAAACGCCTTTTTGTAGTCAATCCAGGCCATACTGAGGCCTTTCTTCTTTCTGTGGCTGTCTTCAGTTACGGATTTATTAATCATTAGTTGATCTTTACAGCCATATGAGCCTTTGCGGCATCCTTCCTGCTCTTCTGGGAACAGTTTGTTTTCGTCCAGGTGCTTGTTATTATTATTATTATTATTATTATTATTATCATCATCATCATCATCATCATTATTATTTTTATTATAATTATTATTATTATCATCATCATCATCATCATCATCATCATCATTATTATTATTATTATCATCATCATCATCATCATCATCATCATCATCATCATTATTATTAATATTATTATTTTTATTATTATTATTATTATTTATTTATTTCATTGGCCACAAGGGGCCAACACATGGAGGACAATAACAAAGAACGAGTTACGGCAAGCAAAAGCAAAAACAAAAACAAAACAAAAAGCAGAAACAGAAAGAAAAAGAGGTCGGGGGTTACATTAATCCAAAAGAAGGCGCTTATTACTACTATTATACTGAATCGGTGAGTTGGTAGAATCGTTCGCACGCCGCACAAAATGCCTGGCAGCATTTCATTCGATTTTACATTGTGAATTCAAATTCCGCCACACTCTGTATCTCAAAAGATCTCAGAGATTTTATCAAACGAAACTTCGTTGAAAACAGTTTTGAAATGAAACTTTTTAATGGAAGTGTAGGAATTTAATTCATTACACTAATTTTTCCTCGTTTGCGAGAAACGAACACTCTAATTTACGAAAAACATTTTTTTTTTGTTACCACGCGTAAACAAACACAATGTTTGTAGTGTTTTTATATAGCAATGAAAAAAAAAATTATCGTAAACAACCATCTTCAAGCAGACAGTAAACTAGAGTAAAAAGTAAAGAAATGCATTTCTTTAACAAAATGCATTGTTGTCAAGAGAAAATATAATGTGTTTTTGAGAAAAAAAAAAGAACAGTATTTTCAACAATTCAAACGATAAGAACAGCGATAACACACAGACACACACGCGCGCGCGCACACACACACACAGACACACATACACAAACGTGCGCATGTACATGCGCGCGCCAATAAAATCTCATATTTTTGTTATATGAAAGAAATGAGTACAGAATTCTAATTCAAAAGAAAACAGTTTTCAGTGTTCCTTCTTTAACTCGAGCTGTTACCTCAAACACCAGGATCTTGAACGTTGAGATACCTAGCGGATAAAAACCTTGCCTAACAAAGTTGTGTAACGACAATAGATTTATACTCCAATCCCTTGTCAAATAGCCAATTTATATTTCAACACATTCCAACACACAAAAACCAATATGAAAAAACCCTGGATGAGGTGTTCAATATAATATATTTTCCGCAAACCGAAGGAGGTGCTATACAACTATATGTATATTATACAAAAATATGTAATGATGCAAAGTGATGATCTAAGCAAGTACTTAACAAAACTGCCCAGAAATGGTTCGATAATACTTAGGGCAGCAAGACACAAGGGTTACAGTAAACGATACTGATGGTGAAGCTGACCTCGGTTCATCGTTGAGACGAAATGCATGCAATTAGTAAATACTAAAGTAACTATAAAATGGCAGTATACATATATACATACATACATATATATATATATATATATATATATATATATATATATATATATATATACAGGCATATCTATTTATCTATCCATCCATCTATCTATCTATCTATATATCGGTAGAACCTACCCTTTTAGTAGAACCCCCTGTACGGATAAGTACTGTACTGTGTGTAGATTTAGCCCACAAACAAACTGTAAAGCTAGAAATGTAGTCTATAGTATAAGATGTATAGAGGGACGATGCAGTAACAAGACAACGACATATGTAGGGGAAACGGCACGAAGCATAGGAGAGCGGGTACATGGACATTGGGGAGGACTTAAGGAAGGTAAAAGCTCATCGATTCTGTACCAACACGCCGAACAGGAACATTGGGGGATCAATCAACAACATAGAAGTTAAAATCTCGTCCACACATAGAACAGATGCAACAATCAGACAAATTACAGAAGCTACACACATAAAAGAAGATAAACCTAGCCTGAATAGGAAACTGGAATGGAACACTAGCACACACCACAACATATGATGGTAGAGGAACCCCATAAACTAGTTACAATATAAACAAAACCGAAAACATAATAAATTAAATACACAGATAAATAAACAAATAGAAATAAGTAGCTATATAAGTTTTTTTTAAATTTAAAAGATTTTTATTTATTTATTTTTATTATTATTACTAGTATTGTTGTTATACACACATACATACATACAAGCATACGTAATGATGATAATAATAATTGGATTTAAACACATGAACAAAATAAGAATAAACAAAAACAACAACAACAACAAAAAATTACTAGAACGTATATAAACAGAGAATGCAAATATTACAGGCATCCCCCCACGCACACACACTAACTAAACATATTCGGACATAGAGATATAAGCATACGCAAATGAAGACATACAATAGAAATACAAAATGGTTAACGGTTAGGAAGGAGAGGCACAAATAAGAAAGAAGAAAACAAAGGACCACTGATGCGGTCACAGGAGTGTGACGCAAGAACTCTGGCCGAAATAAGATTAAGATTAATGTAAAAAATAAATAACACTGAAGCAAAATAACACCAAATATATAGTGCGTGTGTTTTTATTGGCTAAACTAGCAAAATGTCCATTCTGAAATATAACAATATATATATATATATACATACGCACACAAACACACACACATAGGCACACATACGCACACTCACACACATACACGCACACACACACATAAATACACACACACGCACATATAAATAGATAGATAAATAGGGAAGTGTCTTCTGCAATGGCCCCACGGCGATCAATGCCTTGTGGCTGAGTTTCTGTATGTTAGTCCACCCACCCACAGAAAAATTAGCGACATCCGAATCTGATTGAATATGAACCGCAGCCTTCTTGGCAAGCAATTTCATGTAGCTATCGTGAAGAAATTATATAGCAGAAGCAAACCAAAAGTTAGAGAACAGATTTAGCAAGCCAAGAACGCATCAGTGTTTTCAGCTACCATTTGATGAGGAACATACGGATAAGTAGGAGGACAGTATCCTCCAGTAAATGCTAGGGAAGAAAGATGAGAGCATCAGCGTTATGGCAAAATTGGTTCTCATACTTAACTGCGGTTTCGTAATTGAGTTACTGTATACAAAGAGCCTCAGCATTGTCGCTCGACCAACCAAATCTCCTCTGGTACACAACTAACCATTTTAAGTAAAGAAAGTACACAGCACATAGCTACAGAAACATTTAAAACCAAGGAATGGTTATTTTCGGAATGCGTTTGATCAAAAGTCAGTTCGTTAAACGTCGAGTCTAAAGCAAAAAATAACAACACAGAAACAATAAAAAAAATACACTTGCCGTATTTCTGATTGTTTTCTATGTAGGTATATTATGCTAGGTTTATCACGTACTAGTACATAATCTTTATTCTACTACATTGTAATCACATGTCACTCTCCTTACTAATGTATACAATGGTTCTCATTTGGGAAATTACACGCCTAAAATTGTTGTTCAAAAACACATTATGTCTGTAAAATCAGCACGTTATATAACATGTTATTACATTTTAAGTAGTAAACATAACCGCTTGAGATAATATCTTTGGGTTTCTCTAAAAATGTGTTTTAAACCTGAGATTGTCATCTCTTAAGATTAATTTTGAAAATCCTGAGAATCTATCTCCACAGCATTAATTACACAGAAAGTAGGTTCCAAAAATCAATAAAAGAATGTGATTCGAAATACATTCACACTTACATGATGTTTCCATCGAAGGAGAAGGTTAATATTAGCATGGTTAGTTGGTAGTTACGTAAGAATTAATCACTTAAAAGTCAGTATTACTATTTTCTTTTTGCACTAAGTGGCTGCTTTCGAAAATGACTTTCAAGTAAAGCGAAAAACAATTTCTAATCAAAATGAATTCTTCACAAATGCAACCGGCAATAATGGGCGTAAGCTAATGCAGGCTGCATCTGTATTCTCTAAATGTGCAGTGAATAGAATATATCTGATTAAAATTATAGACTGCATATTGAATATTTGTTTTAATTAACTCAGAGGTTGAAGATCATATGTCTGCACCGATATGTGTGTATATAAATGAATATGTGTTTATGTGCATGTGCGTGTGTAGGTATATTAAAGTATATATATACTCGTAAGTGTATATAGGTATATGCATGTATGTGTATATGGATATATTTTTGTACATATATATATATATACTATATATACACGCTTGTGCACGCATACACACATATGTATATATATATATATATATAATATATATATATATATATATATATATATATATATATTATATATATATATATTTCGCAGAACATCATATTACGTTGTATTATATTATACATCAGATATTGTTTTCTTTCACAGCATGCGATCATAAGCGAAAATCTCATCGCCACATTTTTGTAATTAAATATTGAAGCTGAATAAATCTCTCTTTACATTGGATGTGACCAACATTAATTAGTTTATTTTCAGAAATTCATTATAAATGTTACCTTTTTAGGAGAACTTCAATGGAAATACACTTTTAAAAGAGAACCATTGGAAATTAAATTTTGTTAGAAAGAAATGTAAAATAAGATTAGCAACATATTTTTATTTTTATTCTGTTTTTGTATTTGCAATATAGGACAAATAACGAGGAATAACATTCCTTTGGTACTTCCTTTCTGAACTTCTCGTGTCATCACGGCGGATGACAAACTGGAGCAAAGCTTCTGGTTTTAAGAATACATAAAAAAAGTCTGCTTAATAATGACGATGACGACGACGACAACGATGATAATGATGATGATGATGATGATGATGATGATGGCAGCGGCGTCGGTGGTGGTGGTGGTGGTGGTGGTAATTTTTAATCTAGTTACGATGACGACAATTTTGAGAGGGAAGGATGTGTGGATTGTATTGATTCTAATATTTGATTGCGTATTTTATCTTATGGAACGAAAATGGATGGAAGACGACGATGAGCTACAGGGAATTTGAACTCAGAATATTAAAATCACAGAGAAAACACTAGAACGTATTTTAATGATGATCAAATGCTTCTTAAGAATAATAATGAGGAAAAAGCAACATCAACAAAAATAGCAACAACAACAACAGCATAATAATAATAATAATAATAATAATAATAATAATAATAATAATAATAATAGGAGGGTCCTAAGCACTTGAAAGACTGCTGTAAATTTGTGGATACCTAAGGTTACAGGTAGTAACCCACTATCCACATAAATCCTACCGAAAAATAAGACCGAACCAGAACTAAATCAAAATAATGATGATAATAATAATAATAATAATAATAATAATAATAATAATAATAATAATAATAATAATAATAACGGAAAAAGCAGCACCAACGGAAAAAGAATTGGAAGAATTCTGGAGAGGAATATGGTCGGCGAACGAACAGCCAAAAAAAAGGAGTATGAAAATAACAAACTCGGCATCTGAACAACTTTGGACCCCCATAACAACTGAAGAGGTCACCCAGGCACTGCAAAAACTAAGCAACTGGAAGGCACCTGGGCATGACAAGATCCCCAACTTCTGGTTGAAATATCTAACAGGAATGCACAAAATGCTGGCTGAAAACTTTAACAGCATACTAGCAGAGCCAGAGACAATGCCTGAATGGCTCACGAAGGGGAAAACCATCTTAATTCCCAAATCAAATGAAACAACAAAACCAGAAAACTACAGACCAATAACCTGCCACCCTACTATATTCAAGACATTTACTGCAGAGATATCGCAAAGGCTGAACAAGCACCTGGACGAAAACAAACTGTTCCCAGAAGAGCAGGAAAGGATGCCGCAAAGGCTCATATGGCTGTAAAGATCAACTAATGATTAATAAAGCCGTAGCTGAAGACAGCCACAGAAAGAAGAAAGGCCTCAGTATGGCCTGGATTGACTACAAAAAGGCGTTTGATAGCATCCCCCACACATGGATCCTCGAAACACTAGCCATTAACAAAGTAGCACCAACAATCATAAAATTCATAGAGCACTCTATGAATAAATGGCAAACAGTCCTACACCTCCAAACAAAAGAGGGACTCATGAAAACCAAAGACATCCCCATTAGAAGACGAATATTCCAGGGAGATACGCTCTCTCCACTCCTTTTCTGCTTGGCACTGTCACCTCTATCTGATATGCTAAATAGAACTGGATGCGGATATAAATGTTACGGCAAAACGATCAGCCACCTTTTATATATGGATGACCTAAAACTATACGCTGCAAATGACAAACAGCTGGAAACACTATTAAAGACAGTTCATGGATTTACCAAAGAAATAGATATGAAATTTGGATTAGAAAAATGCGCCAAAGTAACCCTGAAAAGAGGAAAACTAGTTAAGAGTAACAACATCACACTAGATAAAACCAATGAAATAAAAGAATTAGACCAAAGCCAAACTTACAAATACTTAGGAATCCATGAACTAGATAAGACACAACACACACAAATGAAAGAGAAATAAAAAAAGAATATTATAGACGAGTTAGATCAATACTAAAACAGAGCTGAATGCTAAAAACAAGATAATAGGTATCAACACTTTAGCTGTCCCAGTTATAAGTTACAGCTACAATATCCTTAACTGGACACGAAATGAACTGTCCAAAATAGATAGGAAAACAAGAAAAATACTGACAGGATCTAGGATGCATCACCCAAAATCTGACATAGAAGACTATATATACAACGTATAGAAGGTGGTAGAGGCCTTATACAGCTGGAAAACTACTATAAAATAACCACCATAGGACTGCAAAAATACCTACTTCAGAAGGAAGGAAAACTGATCCAGATAGCAGCAAAACACGAGCAAAACAAAAAACTGTTCTCAGTATTTAAGGAAGCTGACAAATACAAACAAGAAATCATACCACCTAATAAACACAAAGAAGAAGAAGAAGATGATGAAGAAACAACAAAAGCTATAAAACAAATGAAATCCAAGGCACACAGAGCTGCGCTCGGTAGTGAAGTGAAAGCACGCTATAAAAATAAAACTACTGAATAATAATAATAATAATAATAATAATAATAATAATAATAATAATAATAATAATAATAATAATAATATAATGATATGTGATAATATCGAATTTTATTAGGAGATCAATAGAAATCTTGACTACAGAGTTAACTTCATGAGGAAAATTTTTGGCGACGGTTAACACCAAGATAGGCATATTGCGAGCAGATAGCCTATCACCATTGCGGTTTGTATGATGCCTCTCACACAGATACTATGGAAAGTGACATCGCGGTACACTTTGTAAAGCGGAGGAAAATTAAATCATTTGTTATGTATGGATGATTTAAAGATCTTTGGAAAAACAGAACGTAAGATGAATGGCCTAGTTTCAACAGTGCAAATATTCAGTAAGGATATCGGAATGAAATTTTGGAGTAAAAATTGTGGTATGTTTATAATACAAAGAAGCAAAATAGTGTTGCCTGGTGGTTTAGAGCTACACAACGACGAGAAATTCAAGGATATCGAGACTAACGGATATAAATATCTGAGGATTTAAAAATACTACAAAGTCAAGGAATGTTAAATGCAGGAAAGTTTTAGGCGAGAATATCTCAGGAGATTCAAGTTAATTATGGGAAGTAGACTCAATGGAAAAAACAAAATCAGGGCAATGAATACATGAGCTGTCTCTTTAATGTTTTTAGGTGGGCAAAGAACAAGCGTGTGGAAATGGACAGGAAAACTAGAAAAGTGATGACAACTAACAATGAACTACATCCCAAAGCGATATTGACAGACTGTATGTGCTTAGAAACAGGGGTGGAAGAGGTCTCATAGGATGCAAGATCTATGTTGTGAGAAGAACAGTTACGGATGTTACATCAAACAGGCGATTGCCGCTGTTAGAATTAACAATATAATACATACCGAAAATGCGATTCGCTCACAACTATTTAAGAAACGAGGAGAAAGAATCAACAACTAGAAAATGAAGCCACTGCATAGATAATATCTCACAGATATCGAAGGAAAAGACAAGACCAACACTTAAAGTTAGCTAAGAAAAAGTGATCTGAAAGGATGCACTTAGGCGTTACTCATATAGTAAATAAATGTAGCATACTGGCACAGAAAGAATAGAAGAAAAACTTGACAATCTAGGGAGAGCAATCCACTGGTAGACATGTAGAAAGCTAGGCTTTGAAGATATTGATAAATGGTATGAATACGAACCTAGTAAATTACTAGAAAGTACAAAATACAAGATGTGGGATTTTAACATTCTAACTGGCAGTGTATTAGAAGCTAGAATGCTTGATTTAATAGTATTAAATAAAGAGAATAGAAAGTGGCAGATGAAGTATTTTACACTCCCAAATGATGAAATAAGCAATATGAGAGTTATAGAAAAAATAGCAAGTACCAGAACCTAGCTCCTGAATTACATAGACTATGGAAGGTTCGGGTAAAATGTACCCCAGTAATTATAGGTGCACTGGGAACTATCCCTAAAGATATGAACAGATGGATAGAGGAAATAGGCATAAAACCTAGTTTCATAAAACTTAGTTTCATATAGCTCCAGAAAGCAGTGTTATTAGGGACAGCTATGATACTTAGGGCGGTTCTTTGCGTCAAAGATTACTAGTAGCCCGATGTTGGTATCTTTTTTTCTTTTCCGACCGTCTAATTTGTTGTGTGTATATGAAAATGATGATGTTGATGATGATGATGGCACAAGGTCGGGCATTTCGAGCAAAGTACAATCAGCTAAATCAATCTCTGTATGTGAAAGACAAATTTTTTTCAATGGCGGTTTCTTGAAAGGCACTCTCAAACACTGCGACATTTCTACCAAGAATGCAACGCATCAAAATTAAAATGCTACAAGTTATTAAAACCACCATAGATATTGTCTTTCCACCAACCCTCACCTATATAGATAATTATTATAGTGGTGATTATTGCCACAAAGGTAAAATTTGTGGATGTCAGATGAAAATAAATTTTAAAATAGCTGTTGCTTTACACTGAGTATCTGAAGAACGCGATGAAGAAGTAAGAAAAGTATAAGGAAACGAAAATGCTGACAGAGTAAAGGATAACTTCCTGAAACACATCAAACGCCTGGAAATAAACGTTAAATCTCGGTGCGTATGTTACAGCGAATACTTCATACAAATTAATACATATATATCCGCACGTGTGTTTGTGCACATGCACTATATAATCGATTAGTGATTTGCACGATAATATCAGTGTTCAATACAGCACTTTACACTACCTCTGTGTATGTGTGTGTATGTGCATGTGTATGTGCGTGTGAAGATGTGTATTCTATTGGTTAACAAGTTTGGTTCACGATCATGAGGTCTGCCGTGCAAATCCCTGAGCTGAGAAATTCAATTCATGTTGTTTTACTCTACATTATTTACATTATTTACAATTGACGGATATTTGTCCTCATCTTGTTTGTTGGGGGAGGTGGGGGGACAGTCGATTACATCGACCCCAGTTCGCAACTATTATTTAATTTATCGACCCTGAATTTAAACTCAGAACGTAAAGACAGATGAAAAACCTCTAAGCATTTCGACCGGCGTGCTAACGTTTCTTATTTCTTTATTGCCCACAAGGGGATAAACATAGAGGGGACAAACAAGGACAGACAAACAGATTAAGTCGATTATATCAACCTCAGTGCGTAACTGGTACTTAATTTATCGACCCCGAAAGGATGAAAGGCAAAGTCGACCTCGGCGGAATTTGAACCCAGAACGTAAAGACAGACGAAATACCTATTTCTTTACTACCCATAAGGGGCTAAACACAGTGGGGACAAACAAGGTCAGATAAACAGATCAAGTCAATTACATCGACCCCAGTGCGTAACTGGTACTTAATATCGACCCCGAAAGATTGAAAGGCAAAATCGACCTCGGCGGTATGTGAACTCAGAACGTAACGGCAGGCGAAATACCACTAAGCATTTCGCCCGGTGTGCTAACGTTTCTACCAGCTCGCCGCCTTTTGTTATTCTATAATACAAATATGTAACTATTTTTTGCTATTTTCTTCGGTGTATGTGGTTGTGTATGAATAACATTGTAGCATTTCTATGTAGAATTTATATTGATATCATGAAACTTCCCTAGTTGACAGTTTCATTCTGTCATGGTCTTATACATGTCTACATTATGTATCCATGTCAATTTTTCAACCCTCCTCCATCACAACTTACACAGTCTACATTATCAATACTTTCCCTGTCACTATTAACCAGTAAAAGATTGAGTGTGTATATGTCTGTATGTTTCTGTGTGCGTGTGTGATACTTTGTAAGTCTGCGAATAGTGTGTGTATTTACGCCTGTGTGTGAATTTGTGTTTTTGCACATGCGTAGAAAGATGAATACAAACATATGTATGTGTGTGTATATGTACGTGTGTGAGTGTATGTGTGTATGGGTATTATTATTTATATAAATGAGTGAGATTGCATATCTTTCATAGATTGTGTATGTATCTATATACGTATGTATGCTTATAAATATACATATATGTATATATCCATACATAAAAATTTGACATAGGCCATTCATTCTTTTCTTGGGATTCAAGGTCAAACGGCTGCTTGGAATTACGCGAAAAATTACACAGATGTGTAGAATGATCCCCTTGTGATGATGGGCTTTGTATTATTTCATAGCTCCCATGGTTACCGAGATAATCTACTATGATAATACTCTTGTGTTTATCAAGAAGAAAGGAAGGGGTGGTAGATGTATAAAGAAGGAAGGGGTGATGTCATATTTGGTTGTGGGATGGTAAAAATTGTACGCTGAAAAAGTAAAACAAACAGCGTTTCAAATTTGTGTGAATATATGTGTGTGTATGTAAAAGGAGAGGTATGTGAATGTGTGTGTGTGTGTGTGTGTGTGTATGCCTGTGCGCGAGTGCGATGGAAGTGGGATGGTTAATCTTTGTTCGCTTTAGTATTGGGGTTTATTTTTTTGATTTAGTTGAAACTTGGTTGTTTATACACATATACACATACGTATATATGTATATAAACACAATTATAAATAAGGGCAAAAAGAAACAATTTATTTACCAATATGCTGAAAAATAGACACTAAATCGTCTAACCGCATACATTTTTTTCCTTTCTTTTTGCCCTTATTTATAATTTTATTTATAATTTTCACCTTAAAAGGTATATTTCATATGCTGGCCACTGATAAACTTTTTAAATAAAATTTTATCCTTATATTAGAATTATATATATATATGATTGATCTGTAGCCACTACACACATTATTTTTCTCCCCTTGCTTCTTTCCTTGTTTCTTTTTGTGTTCCTTTCTGTAGAAGAGGGTAGACTCGAAACATAAAAAACTTTCTCAATTCCTGAGCGTTATACTAATACATCTGTTTGTTTTCTACACCATCTTTCTTCGTATATATATACATTATGTGTGTGTGTGTTTGTGTGATATATACTATTAAACCTTGGCGGGGGGCATTATGCCGGTAATAATAAATACACGCATATAGTGCAAACAGTATTGAAAAAAACTATAATAACAGTAAAGAACCGAACCAGTGCGTGTGTTTATTTGATTGCTGTTTTTTTCTGTGCGTCTTTGGGTAAATATCGGATGTGTTTTGCAGGGCTGCTTTATTTTTACCCTTAACTTAGAAACAGGGAAAGACATAGTGGTAGATATAAAAAATAGTAATAATAAGCCATTTGGGGCTACAAATATTGGGGGAAAACAAGAAATTTTTCGAGCAGTCATGTATCATGCGAAAACTGTGATGAGCCCGAGTGACGCTGATGACCTGGCGTCGCCTCTAATATATATATATATATAAACGTATCAAAGGGAAATGGATAATTAATTAAAATTGTCACTTCCAGCGGCCTAACGTGTGAAAATTTAGTCCCAAAAGACTATGCATTAGTGATAATATATAGTGTACATTTAAACAAATAAGGAATCCAATCGTGGAATTCGAGCATTATAAGTCTTTGGATAATCTTCGGTTTCAAAAGTTGGCATTTTTATTACTGGCGAAGGACTGCGTCTGCTCAGTAGATTTTGAAAGAATTAGGATATATAAACGGGAGGCATATAGTTTGATTGCCTCGTTGTTTATATATTTAACCGAAGGTGTACCTGTTGAGGAAGATTTCACCTCGTTAGCAAATATTATTTACTTGCTAGACTAAAATCAGAAACCAATTGGTACAGAAAACTTGATGGTAAAATGTTTTTATTTTATCCCTGTCGAATTTTATCCCTAATTTTTGTGGTTATAGAACCTAGCTGTTCTTTCTAGCGTGTTGAATCCCACGAGTGGATTCCTTATATGTTTAAATGTACACTATATGATATATATATATAATATATATATATATATATATATATATATATATATGATATGTGAGAGTGTGTGTGTGTGTGTCCATCTATATATGAGAGTGCTTATGTGTGTGAGAGTAATAGAATTATTTTCTGATGATAGTCAACTATAATAGACCTTAAGTATTCTTTGTATTCCAGGAACCAGATATAACCAAATCTATGTTCGCCTATGTGGCATTAATTCTATAGTGAATAGTAGTAGCGATGCCGAGCAAAGTTACCATATTTTAATATTCACCCTCTTTATTTTCAGTTAAAAGGATATAGGGTTGAACTGACCTTCTATATATCTATAGATCAATAAAGTAACTATCAATCATTGTATACGGGATGCGATCGAATATACACATATACATACATGCATGTACATACATACAAACGCACATAGATATACATAACACGCACACACTCACACAAAGACACACATACACTTATAGAAATATGCGTTTGTATGTGTTTGTGTGTGTAATATTATCTAGGTAGTAAATTTATAGTGTGCTCTTCGAAGCTCTTCTTCGGGTAGCATTCAGTATATATATATATATATATATATATATATATATATATATATATAGATAGATAGATAGATAGATAGATAGATAGATAGATAGATAGATAGATAGATAGATAGATAGATATAGATATATAGATATAGATATAGATATAGATATATATATATATTTAGATAGATAGATATAGATATAGATGTATAGATATATATATACATACATACATACATAGATGCATACATACATACATACATACATACATACATACATACATACATACATACATACATACATACATACATACATATATATGCATGCATATATACATACATATATGTATGTGTGTGTTTATGTGTGCATCTTTATCTTCATATGTATGTCTATGCATGTGCATGCCTCTGCGTGTATTTGTAAATGTGTGCGTGTGTGTGTGTGTAAACGCATGGATATATGTATATGTGATATATGTTCGTATATACGTATTTTGCTGAATTAATAAGCCGCGGGTTCGATCTCATTCTGCTATCTCGAGCCCTTGTATTTTACTATGAACTCAGAATAAGCCAACCTTTCTGTGTATAGGAATCGTCACAACTGGATGTTCCCATGATTAAAAATTCCTGTCCTCGTCGCAGAATATGACACGCAATTTCTGACTGAGAATGACTTTGTTTCTCAGTTACATGCCGAACAATCCAAACATTCAATGCATTGGCAGTTCAACTGTATCGAGCAACTAGAATAATCATCGTGATAATCAATGAAGATCCATTCACTTTTGCTCCTTATAAATATATGTGTATGCGTACGTGTGTGCATGTTTCTATGCGTGAATCTGTAAATCTTCCACGTTAGTTTATATTGCGCTGCATGTGAGATAAAGGAAACTTCATGACAGAATCGTTGTTTCTTTGAAATATATTGGAAATACGTACACACAATATTGACCGTTTCTATGAAAAGGATTACAGATAAGGCCAATGGCAGTGATATTAGAAGTAAGAAGTGAAAAGGAGAACACATTAAATATCATAATACACTTCGCTGGTTACATTGTTGGCTTTCGCTTTCTTCACTATCTGCAAGCCTCATATCGCAAGCGACTTCGAAGTCACTTGCATTTACGATATTAATGACACTCCAGACGGCGAGCTGGCAGAAACGTTAGCACGCCGGGCGAAATGCTTAGCGGTATTCTGTTTGCCGTTATGTTCTGAGTTCAAATTCCACCGAGGTCGACTTTGCCTTTCATCCATTCGGGGTCAATAAATTAATTACCAGTTAAGCACAGGGGACGATAAATTAATTACCAGCTATGCACTGAGGTCAAAGTAATCGATTTAATGCCTTTGTCTGTCCTTGTTTAACCCCTCTGTGTTTAGCTCCTTGTAGGCAATAAAGAAATAAGAAAGGTTAGCACGCCGGGCGAAATGGGTGGCCGTATTTCGTCTGCCGTTACGTTCTGAGTTCGAATTCCGCCGAGGTCGAATTTGCCTTTCATCCTTTCAGGGTCGATAAATATATACCAATTGCACACTGTAGTCGATGTAGTCGACTTAATCCGTTTGTCTGTTCTCGTTTGTCCCCTCTGTGTGTAGCCCCTTGTGGGTAGTAAAGATATAGGTATTTCGTCTGCGGTTACATTCTGAGTTCAAATTCCGCCGATGTCGTCTTTGCCTTTCATACTTTCGGGGTCGATTAAATAAGTACCAGTTACGCACTGGGGTCGATATAATCGACTTAATCCGTTTGTCTGTCCTTGTTTGTCCTCTCTGTGTTTATCCCCTTGTGGGTAGTAAAGAAATAGGTATTTCGTCTGCCGTTACGTTCTGAGTTCAAACTCCGCCGAGGTCGACTTTGCCTTTCATTTTTTTCGGGGTCGTTTAAAGATGTACCAGTTACGCACTGGAGTCGATGTAATCGACTTAATCCCTTTGTCTGTCCTTGTTTGTCCCCTATTTATTTAGCCCCTTGTGGGCAATAAAGAAATAAAAAGCGTTAGCACGCCGGGCGAAATGCTTAGCGGTATTTCGGTTGCCGTTTCATTCTGAGTTTAACTTCCGCCGAGGTCGACTCTGCCTTTCATCCTTTCGGGGTCGATAAATTAAGTAGCAGTTACGCACTGGGGTCGATATAATCGACTAAATCCGTCTGTCTGTCCTTGTTTGTCCTTTCTGTGTTTAGCCTATTGTGGTTAATAAATAAGTATTTCGTCTGCCGCTACGTTCTGAGTTCAAATTCCGCCGAGGTCGACTTAGCCGTTCATCCTTTCGGGGTCGTTAAATAAAGTAGCAGTTTAACCCCTTGTGTGCCATAAAGAAATATGAAAAGTTAGCACGCAGAGCGAAATGCTTTGTGGCATTTCGTCTGCCGGTATGTTCAGAATTCAAATTCCTCCGAGGTCGACTTTGCCTTTTATACATTCGAGGTCGATAAATTAAGTACCAGTTGTGTACTGGGATCGATCTAATTGACTGGGCCCCACCCCCAAAATTTCGGGCCTTGTGCCTCGAGTAGAAAAGGATATTAGTAACACTCTTGATTGCTTAAAATTATCACGAAAGCAATGTTTTCTTGGTATTGTTAATTCTACTTCCATAATTATTGTATGAGCAGAGATATTAATAGAAACATAATAGTCTATGGCATTACTCTTTTACTCTTTTACTTGTTTCAGTCATTTAACTGCGGCCATGCTGGAGCATCGCCTTTAGTCGATAAATTCGACCCCAGGACTTATTCTTTGTAAGCCTAGTACTTATTCTATCGGCTCACATTTGCTGAACCGCTAAGTTACAGGGACGTAAACTCACCAGCATCATTTGTCAAGCGATGTTGTGGGGACAAACACAGACACAAAAACACACACATATATATATACGTATACACGACGGGCTTCTTTCAGTTTCCGTCTGCAGAATCCACTCACAAGGCTTTGGTCGGCCCGAGGTTATATTAGAACACACTTGCCCAAGGTCCCACACAGTGGGACTGAACCCGGAACCATGTGGTTGGTAAGCAAGCTACTTACCACACAGGCAAAGATGTTTTATTTCTTATGTGTTTCAGTCATTAGACTGCGGCTATGCTGAGGCACCGTCTTCGAGAATTTTCAATCGAATGAGTCGACTCCAGTACTTTTCTAAAACTGGTAATTATTCTAACGAGCACTTTTACCGATATGCTAGGTTACGAGGACGTAGACACACCAATACCGGCTGTCAAGCGACGGTGAGGATAAACTTAGACACAAAGACATACACATACACACATATATATATATATATGTATATATACGACGGGCTTCTTTCAGTTTCCGTCTACCGAATACACCAACTGGACTTTGATTGACCCGAGGCTATAGTAGGTGATACGCAGTGGGACTGAAAGTGGAAGCATATGACTGGGGAGGAAGTGTCTTACAACAAAGTCAAGCCTGCCCCTATGAATTTTTTTTTCTTTTTTTTTGCAAAAGAAATCGTTTCGGAAATATTAAAGTGAAATGATCCGGGTACTTGTTTTTGATGAAACACATCTTGTCGAAATACCGATGTCCCAGTATCAGTCGTCTTCTTCTTCTTCTTCTTCTACTTCTTCTTCCAATCAGGGCTCACGCCATTAGCCGCAAATAATAATCTCTAATTCGAGCCTACTCTAAGCTACTAAGAATGCGTGTGGCAACTTGAAGATGCACCCACCAGACGCGTAAGACTTCGCACGGGCGCGAAAGCTACGTTATCCTCATTTGGTAAACGGTGGCTTTTAACGGGTGGAGCGCTGAACCATCCTGGGTCACAGAGGATTCGCAATCTAGACAAGGGTCTGAAAGTTTACCACACCATAGTGGGTTACACCATGGTTCCTCTGCTTTGTGGCAGAAGTAGGAAGAAAGAGTGAGAGAAAGTTGTGGTGTAAGAGTACAGCGGGGTTCACCCCCCCCCCTGCCGGAGCATCGTGGAGCTTAGGTGTTTTTGCTCAATAAACACAATGTTCGGTCTGGGAATCGAAACCGCGTTCTTACGACCGCGAGTCCGTTGCCCTAGCCACTGCGCCATTGAGCCTCCACCCCCAGTATCCCTTGCGCCAATGAGCCGAGTGTGTTATGAACATACTGTCGTTGTAAAAATGATTTGTTCTCTTGTGAGCTACACTGCAGCAACTTGCTTATTTTGCGTTCGAATCTGCCAGAACGTTTTTAGAATATCTGTGAAAATCATTGTTTCCGATCTCAACTGTTCTCAGTGCAAATAACGATTGTTTCACAATTTTGTTTTACATGAATTATCCTTTGTGAATATTCTAATCAATCACTATAAACCAAAACACATTAGAATTAAAGTCTTGGACTCATCTTCAATTTTTCTGTTCGACAGCCGACAATATATTTAAGATAGGTAAGGCAATACTTAGACTTTATCGTAATATATATATTCATTACCATCACTTTTCCAATTTTATAATCAGACATTCAGTTTATGTTTTGCTAACGCTTTTTCAGCTCTTTAGTTTACATTATCTACTGTAATAGTGAATAAAATTATACCTTCATAGGAAAAGAAAACTAAATTAAGTTGGCGTAAAATATATTGTGAAAATAAGTGATTGCCTGTAAGTAATTTTAGCAATTTTCGGCAGAACATATGTGAGTATTTAACTCTTAAAATCAGACACATTGCATTGAATAAGAATAGGTTTGATAGAAAATTATATTATTATTATTATAAAAAACGGAAAGCAAATTCTAGAACGTGTAGCCGTTATTCTTTGGTTCGTAGACCCTTTCTCAGTAGATTCCACGAAACTATTTATCCAATTGTATAAGAATTATTACGGAATCAAATAACAAGAATTCTTTATAACTGCAAACTTTTAGTAACTTTCAGTTAAGAAGC